>NW_027327791.1:0-182106 GCF_047675955.1 Chlorocebus sabaeus | reverse complement strand
CGGTTCAAGCCAGGCCAGACCGGCTCAAACCGATTTTGACCGACCTGAGCCAGTTTTCACCAGCTCAAACCAGACCAGACCGGCTCAAATCGGTTTTGACCGGCTCAAAGCGGTTTTGACCGGATCAAACCAGACTCGACCGGCACAGACAAGCTGAAACCGGATAAAACAGGACCAGACCGGCCCAGACCGGCTGAAAGCGGGCCACAAAGCGGTTTTGACCGGCTGAAACCAGACCAGACTGGCTCAAACCGGTTTTGACTGGCCTGAGATGGTTTAGAACAGCTCAAACCAGACCAGACCAGTTCAAACCGGTTTTGACTGCCTCAATTTGGTTTTGACTGCCTGAAACCGGTTTTGACCAGCTCAAACCACTCCAGACCGGGTAAAACCCGTTCTTACCGGCTTAAACCGGTTTTGACCTGATTAGAACAGCTCAAACCCGCCCAGACCGGTTCAATCCGGTTTTGATCAGCACAAACCGGTTTTGCATGGCTCGAACCGGTTTTGACCGCCTCAAACCACACCAGACCGGCTGAAACCGGTTTTGACCGGCTAAAATCGGGTTTGACCGGATAAGACCGGATCAAACCGAATCAGACCGGCCCAGACCGGCTAAAATCGGGTCAAACCGTACCCGACCGGCCCAGAGTGCCTAAAACTGGGCCACAAACCGGTTTTGACCGGTTCAAACCAGGCCAGACCGGGTCAAACCGATTTTGATCGAGGTGAGCTGGTTTTGACTGGCTCAATCAATACCAGACCGGTTCAAACCGGTTTTGACTGGCTCAATCCGGTTTTGACCGGCTCAAACCACTCCAGACCGGCTAAAACCGGTTGTCACTGGCTCAAACCGGATTTGATCCGATTAGACTAGACCGGATCAAACCGGAGCAGACCGGCTCAGACAGGCTCGAATCGGTTTTGACTGGCTTCAACCAGACCAAACCGGCTCAAACCGGTTTTGACCGGCTGAAACCAGACCAGACCGACTCAAACCAGACCAGACCGGCTCAAACCTGTTTTGACCGGGTCAAACCGGTTTTGAACTGCTCAAACCACACCAGACAGGCTGAAAACGGTTTTGACCGGGTAAAACCGGATTTGACCGGATGAGACCGGATCAAACCGAATCAGACCGGCCCAGACTGGCAAAAATCGGATCAAACCGGACCAGACCGGCCCAGACCACCTAAAACTGGGCCACAAACCGGTTTTGACCGGTTCAATCCATACCAAACCGGCTCAAACCGATTTTGACCGCCTCAAAGCAGTTTTGACGGAGCAAACAGACTCTAGTGGCCCAGATCAGCTGAAAGCGGATGAAACAGGACCAGGCCGGGCCACACCGGCTGAAATTGGGCCATAAAGCGGTTTTCACCGGCTGAAACCCGACCAGACCGGCTCAAACCGGTTTTGACCGGCTCAAAGCGGTTTTGACCGGATCAAACCAGACTGGAACGGCACAGACAAGCTGAAACCGCATCAAACAGGACCAGACGGGCCCAGACCGGCAGAAAGCAGGCCACAAAGCGGTTTTGACCGGCTGAAACCAGACCAGACTGGCTCAAACCGGTTTTGACCAGCCTGAGCCGGTTTACAATGGCTCAAATCAGACCAGAGCAGCTCAAACCGGACCAGAGCGGCTTAAACCGGTTTTGACCGGATGACAACGGATCAAACCAGACCAGACTGGCTCACACCAGATCAAACTTGCTCAGACAGTCCCAGACCGACTGAAACTGGATCAAACCAGACGAGAGCGGCACAAACCGGCTAAAATCATGCCAGAACGGCTCAAACCGGTTTTGACCGTCTCAAACCAGACAAGACATGTTCAAACTGGTTTTGACTGCCTCAATCCGGTTTTGACCGGCTGAAACCGGTTGTGACCAGCTCAAACCACTGCAGACCGGCTAAAACCGGTTTTCAACGGCCCAAACCGGTTTTGACCTGATTAGACCGCGTCAAACCGGTTTTGACGGACCTGAGCCGGTTTTTACCGGCTAAAACCACACCAGACCGGCTGAAACCGGTTTTGACCGGCTAAAACCGGGTTTGACGAGATGAGACCAGATCAAACCGAATCAGAACGGCCCAGACTGCCTAAAATCGGATCAAACCATACCCGAACGGCCCAGACTGCCTAAAACTGGGCCACAAACCGGTTTTGACTGGTTCAAACCAGACCAAACCGGCTCAAACCGGTTTTGACCGCCTCAAAGCAGTTTTGACGGAGCAAAGAGACTCTACCGGACCAGATCAGCTGAAAGCGGATCAAACAGGACCAGGCCAGCCCACACCGGCTGAAATCGGGCCATAAAGCGGTTTTCACCAGCTGAAACCCGACCAGACCGGCTCAAACCGGTTTTGACCGGCTCAAAGCGGTTTTGACCGGATCAACCCAGACTCGAACGGCACAGACAAGCTGAAACTGGATCAAACAGGATCAGACCGGCCCTGACCGGCTGAAAGCGGGCCACAAAGCAATTTTGACCGGCTGAAACCAGACCAGACCGGCTCAAACCGGTTTTGACCAGCCTGAGCCGGTTTACAACGGCTCAAACCAGACCAGAGCGGCTCAAACCGGACCAGAGCGGCTCAAACCGGTTTTGACCGGATGACAACGGATCAAACTGGACCAGACTGGCTCACACCGGATCAAACTTGCTCAGACAGGCCCAGACCGACTGAAACGGGATCAAACCAGACGAGAGTGGCACAAACTGGCTAAAATCGTGCCAGAAAGGCTCAAACCGGTTTTGACCGTCTCAAACCAGACAAGACAGGTTCAAACCGGTTTTGACTGCCTCAATCCGGTTTTGACTGGCTGAAACCGGTTGTGACCAGCTCAAACCACTGCAGACCGTCTAAAATTGGTTTTCAACGGCCCAAACCGGTTTTGACCTGATTAGACTGCGTCAAACCGGTTTTGACCGACCTGAGCCGGTTTTGACCGGCTCAAACCACACCAGACCGGTTCAAACCGGTTTTCACCAGCTCGAACCGGTTTTGACCAGCTCAAACCAGACCAGACCGCCTCAAACCAGACCAGACCAGCTCAAACCGGTTTTGACCGGCTCAAACTGGTTTTGACCTGCTCAAACCACCCCAGACAGGCTGAAACCGGTTTTGATCGCCTAAAACCCGTTTTGACCGGATGAGACAAGATCATACCGAATCAGACCGGTCCAGACCGGCTAAAATCGGATCAAACCGGACCAGACTGGACCAGACCGCCAAAAACTGGGCCACAAACCGGTTCTCAACGGTGCAAACCAGACCAGACCGGCTCAAACCGGTTTTGACCGTCCTGAGCAGGTTTTGACCGGCGCAAAACAGACCAGACCGGTTCAAACCGGTTCTGACTGCCTCAATACGGTTTTGACCGGCTCAAACCAGACCAGACTGGCTCAAACCACTCCAGACCGGCTCAAACCGGTTTTAAACGGCCCAAACCGGTTTTAACCTGATTAGACCGGGTCAAACCAGACCAGACCGGCTCAGAGAGGCTCGAATTTGTTTCGACTGACTTCAACCAGAAAAAACCGGCTCAATCCAGTTTTCACCGGCTCGAACCGGTTTTGACCAGCTAAAACCAGACCAGACCGGCTCAAACCAGACCAGACCGGCTCAAACCGGTTTTGACCTGCTCAAACCACACCAGACCGGCTGAAACCGGTTTTGACCGGCTAAAACCGGGTTTGACCGGATGAGACCGGATGTAACCGAATCAGACTGGCCCTGACTGGCTACAATCCGATCATACCATACCCGACCGCCCCAGACTGCCTAAAACTGGGCCACAATCCGGTTTTGACCGGTTCAAGCCAGGCCAGACCGGCTCAAACCGGTTTTGAGCGGCTCAAAGCGGTTTTGAGCGGATCAAACCAGACTCGACCGGCACAGACAAGCTGAAACCGGATCAAACAGGACAAGACCGGCCCAGACTGGCTGAAAGCGGGCCACAAAGCGGTTTTGACCGGCTGAAACCAGACCAGACCGGCTCAAACCGGTTTTGACCGGCCTGAGATGGTTTAGAATGGCTCAAACCAGACGAGACCGGTTCAAACCGGTTTTGACTGCCTCAACTCGGTTTTGACTGGCTGAAAACAGTTTTGACCGGATCATACCACTCCAGATCGGGTAAAACCGGTTTTTACCGGCGTAAAGCGGTTGTGACCTGATTAGAACAGCTCAAACCAGTCCAGACCGGTTCAATCCGGTTTTGATTGGCAGAAACCGGTTTTGAACGGCTCGAAACGGTTTTGACCGGCTCAAACCACACCAGACCGGCTGAAACCGGTTCTGACCGGCTAAAACCGGGTTTGACCGGATGAGACCGGATCAAACCGAATCAGACCGGCCCAGACCGGCTAAAATCGGATCAAACCATACTCGACCGGCCCAGACTGCCTAAAACTGGGCCACAAACCGGTTTTGACCTGTTCAAACCAGGCCAGACCGGCTCAAACCGATTTTGATCGACCTGAGCCGGTTTGAACGACTCAATCAAGACCAGACCGGTTCAAACCGGTTTTGACTGGCTCAATCCGGTTTTGACAGGCTCAAACCACTCCAGACCGGCTAAAACCGGTTTTCACTGGCTCAAACCGGTTTTGATCTGATTAGACCGGATCAAACCGGACCAGACCGGCTCAGACAGGCTCGAATCCGTTTTCACTGGCTTCATCCAGACCAAACCGTCTCAAACCGGTTTTGACCAGCACAAACCAGACCAGAACGGCTCAAACCAGACCAGACCGGCTCAAACCTGTTTTGACCGGGTCAAAGCGGTTTTGAACTGCTCAAACCACACCAGACAGGCTGAAACCGGTTTTGACTGGCTAAAACCGGTTTTGAACGGATGAGGCCGGATCAAACCGAATCAGACGGGCCCAGAATGGCTAAAATCGGTTCAAACCGGACCAGACCGGTCCAGAATGCCTAAAACTGGGCCACAAACCGGTTTTGACCGGTTCAAACCAGACCAGACTGGCTCAAAGCTGTTTTGACCAGCTGGAAACTGTTTTGACCGGCTCAAACCAGAGCAGACCGGCTCAAACCAGATCATACAGTTTCAAACCGGTTTTGACTGGCTCAAAGCGGTTTTGACCGGATCAAACCGGACTCAACTGACCCAGACCAGCTAAAACGAGATCAAACCGGGACAGACCGGCCCAGACTGGCTGAAACCGGGACACAAACCAGTTTTGACAGGCTCAAACCAGACCAGAACGGCTCAATCCGGACCAGAATGGTTCAAACCGGTTTTCACCGGATGACAACGGATCAAACCGGACCAGACTGGCTCACACCGGATCGAACTGGCCCAGACAGGCCCAGATCAGCTGAAACCAGATCAAACCAGACGAGAGTGACACAGACCGGCTAAAACCGGGCCAGACCGGCTCAAATCAGCTTTGACCGTCTCAAACCACACCAGACAGGTTCAAACTGGTTTAGACTGCCTCAATCCGGTTTTCACCCGCTCAAACCGCTTTTGACCAGCTCAAACCACTCCAGACCGGCTAAAACCGGTTTTCAACGGCCCAAACCGGTTTTGACCTGATTAGACAGGGTCAAACCGGACCAGATCAGCTCAGACAGGCTCGAATTGGCTTCGACTGACTTCAACTATCACTAAAACTGTTCTTGTGGTATTTGCAAGTGATATTTGGAAGCCCGTAGAGGGCTATGTTGAAAAAGGAAATATCTTCTATTAAAAACTGGAAAGAAACTTTCAGAGAAACTGCTTTGTGTTCTGTTAACTCATCTAACAGAGTTACAGCATTCCCTTCAAGAAGACTTTCATAAAGTCTGTTCATGTGGAATTTGCAAAGTGATTTTTGCAAGCCCATGGAGGGCTATGGGGAAAAAGGAAATATCTTCCGTTAAAAACTGGAAAGAAGCTTTCTGAGAAACTGCTTTGTCCTCTGTTAATTCATCTCACAGAGTTACAGCTTTACGCTCAAGAAGCCTTTCGCGAAGTCTGTTCTTGTGGAAGTTGCAAAGTGATATTTGCAAATCCATAGAGGGCTATGGTTAAAAAGGAAATATTTTCCGTTAAAAACTGGAAACAAGCTTTCTGAGAAATTGCTTTGTGTTGTGTAATTCATCTCACAGAGTCACTGCTTTCACCTCAAGAAGCCTTTCGCTAAGACTGTTCTTGTGGAATTATCATAGTGATATTTTCAAAAATATAGAGGGCTAAGGTGAAAAAGGAAATATCCTAGGATAAAAACTGAAAAGAAGCTTTCTGAGAAACAGCTTGGTGTTCTGTTAATTCATCTCGCAGAGTTACAGCTTTCCCATCAGGAAGCCTTTCGCTAAGACTGTTCATGTGGAATTTGGAAAGTGATATTCATAAGCCCAAAGAAGGCTACGGTGAAAAAGGAAATACTTCCGTTAAAAACTGGAAAGAAGCTTTCTGAGAAACTGCTTTGTGTTCTGTTATTTCTTCTCACAGAGTTACAGCTCTCCCCTCAAGAAGCCTTTCACTAAGACTGTTCTTGTGGAATTTGGAAAGTGATATTTAGTAGCCCATAAAGGGCCATGGTGAAAAAGGAGATACCTTCCCTTAAAAACTGGAAAGAAGATTTCTGAAAAACTGCTTTGTGCTCTGTTAACTCATCTCACAGAGTTACAGCTTTCCCCTCAAGAAGTCTTTCGCTAAGACTGTTCATGTGGAATTTGGAAAGTGATATTTAGTTGCCAATAGAGCGCTACGGTGAAAAAGGAAATATCTTCCGTAAAAGTCGATAGAAGCTTTCTGAGAGACTGCTTTGTGTTCTGTTAATTCATCTCACAAAATTACAGCTTTCCCCTCATGATGTCTTTGGCTAAGACTGTTCCTGTGGAATTTGCAAAGTGATATTTGGAAGCTCATAGAGGGCTATGGTGATAAAGGACATATCTTCGGTTAAAAACTGGATAGAAGCTTTCTGAGAAACTGCTTTGTGTTCAGTTAATTCATCTCACAGATTTACAGCTTTACCCTCCAGGACCCTTTCGCTAAGACTGTTCTTGTGGAATTTGCAAAGTGATATTTGGAAGCCCATAGAGCTCTATGGTGGAAAAGGAAATATCCTAAGATAAAAACTGAAAAGAAGCTTTCTGAGAAACTTCTTTGTGTTCTGTTAATTCATCTCACAGAGTTACAGCTTTCCGCTCAAGAAGCCGTTCGCTAAGACTGTTCTTGTGTTATTTGCAAAGCGATATTTGGAAGACCTTAGAGGGCTATGGTGAAGAAGGAAATATCTTCCATTAAAAACTGGAAAGAGGCTTTCTGAGAAACTGCTTTGTGTTCTGTTATTTCATCTCACAGAGTTACAGCTTTCCTCTCAAGTAGCCTTTCGCTAAGACAGTTTTTGTAGAATTTGCAAAGTGATATTTGGAAGCCCATAGAGGGCTATGGTGAAAAAGGAAATATTTTCCATTAAAAACTGGAAAGAGGCATTCTGAGAAACTCCTTTGTGTTCTCTTAATTCAACCACAGAGTTACACCTTTCCCCTCAAGAAGCCTTTCATTAAGACAGTTTTTGTGGAAATTGGAAAGGAATACTTAGAAGCCCATAGAGGGCTATGGTGAAAAAAAGTATCCTAAGACAAAAAATGAAAAGAATCTTTCTTAGAAACTACATTGTGCTCTGTTAATTCATGTCACAGACTTAGAGCTTTCCCCTACAGAAGCCTTTCGCTAAGACTGTTCTTGTGGAATTTGCAAAGTGATATTTGGAAGCCCATAGTGTGCTATGGTGAAAAAGGAAATATCTTCTGTTAAAAATTGGAAAGAGGATTTCTGAGAAACTGGTTTGTGTTCTTTTAATTCATCTCACACAGTTACAGCTTTCCCCTCAAGAAGCCTTTAACTAAGGCTGTTCTTGTGGAATTTGCAGAGTGATATTTGGAAGCCCATACAGGGATATGGTGAAAAAGGAAATATCTTCAGTTAAAAACTATATAGAAATTTTCTGAGAATCTGCTTTGTGTTCTGTTAATTCATCTACCCGAGTTACAGCTTTCCCCTCAGAAGACTCTCCCTAAGACTGTTCTTGTGGAATTTTCTAAGTGATATTTGGAAGCCCATAGAGGGCTATGGTGTAAAAGGAACTATCTTACTTTGAAAAGTGAAAAGAGGCTTTCTGAGAAACTGCTTGGTGTTCTGTTAACTAATCTCACAGAGTTACAGCTTTAACCTCAAGAAGCCTCTCCGTAAGTCAGTTCTTGTCAAATTTTCAAAACGATATTTGGAAGCCCATAGATGGCTAAGGTGAAAAAGGAAATATCTTCCGTTAAAAACTGGAAAGAGGCTTTCTGAGAAACTCTTTTGTTTTCTGTTAATTCACCTCACAGACTTACAGCTTTTCCCTCAAGAAGTCTTTCGCTAGACTGTTCTTGTGGAATTTGCGAAGTGATATTTGGAAGTCCATAGAGGGCTCTGGTGAAAAAGGAAATATCTTTAGTTAAAAACTGGAAATAAGCTTTCTGGGAAACTGCTTTGTGTTCTGTTAATTCATCTCACAGAGTTACAGCTTTCCCCTCAAGAAGCCTTTCGCTAAGTGTGTTCTTGTGGAATTTGCAAAGTGATATTAGGAAGCCCCTAGAGGGCTATGGTGAAAAAGGAAATATCTTCCGTTAAAAATTGGAAAAAGGCTTTCTGAGCAATTGCTTTGTGTTCTGTTAATTCAACTCACAGAGTTTCAGCTTTCCCCTCAATAATGCTTTCGCTATGACTGTTTTTGTGGAATTTACAAAGTGATATTTGGAAGCCCATAGAGGGCAATGGTGAAAAAGGAAATATCCTAAGGAAAAAACTGAAAAGAAGCTTTCTGAAAAACTACATTGTGTTCTGTTAATTCATTTCACAGACTTACTGCTTTCCCCTTAAGAAGCCTTTCGCTAAGTCTGTTCTTCTGGAATTTGCAAAGTGATATTACGAAACCCCTAGAGATCTATGGTGAAAAAGGAAATATCTTCCATTAAAAATTGGAAAGAGGCTTTCTTAGCAATTGCTATGTGTTCTGCTAATTGACCTCACAGACTTTCAGCTTTCCCCTCAATAATCCTTTCGCTATGACAGTTTTTGTGGAATTTGCAATGTGATATTTGGAAGACCATATAGGGCAATGGTGAAAAAGGAAATATTCTAAGAAAAAAACTGAAAAGAAGCTTTCTGAAAAACCACATTGTGTTCTGTTAATTCATTTCACAGACTTACAGGTTTCCCCTCAAGAAGCCTTTCACTAAGACTGTTCTTGTGGAATTTGAAAAGTGGTATTTGGAAGCCCATAGGGGGCTATGGTTGAAAACGATATAACCTCCGATAAAAACTTGAAAGAGGCTTTCTGAGAAACTGCTTTGTGTTCTGTTAATTCATCTCACAGAGTTACAGCTTTCCCCTCTAGAAGCCTTTCGCTAAGCCTTTTCTTGTGGAATTTGCAAAGTGATATTTGGAAGCCCATAGAGGGCTATGGTGAAAAAGGAAATATCTTCCGTTAAAAATTCTAAACAAGCTTTCTGAGAAACTGCTTTGTGTTCTGTTAATTCATCTCACTGAGTTACAGCACTCCCCTCAGGAAGCCTTTCGCAAAGACTGTTCTTGTGGAATTTGCAAAGTGATATTTTGAAGCTCATAGAGGGCTATGTTGAAAAAGGAAATATCTTCCGTTAAAAACTGGAAAGAGGCTTTCTGTCCAACTGCTTTGTGTTCTGAAAATTCAACTCACAGAGTTACAGCTTTCCCCTCAAGAAGTCTTTTGCTTAGACAGTTTTTGTGAAAATTGGAAAGTGATACTTAGAATCCCATAGAGGGCTATGGTGAAAAAGGAAATATCCAAAGATAAAACTGAAAAGACACTTTATGAAAAACTACACTTTGTTCTGTTAATTCATCTCACAGACTTACAGCTTTCCCCTCAAGAAGCCTTTCGCTAAGGCTGTTCTCGTTGAATTTGCAAAGTGATATTTGGAAGCTCATAGAGGGCTACGGTTAAAAAGGAAACATCTTCCGTTAAAAACTGGAAAGAAGTATTCTGAGAAACTGCTTTGTGCTCTCTTAATTCATCTCACACAATTACAGCTTTCCCCTCAAGAAGCCTTTTACTGAGACTGTTCCTGTGGAATTTGCAAAGTGATATTTGGAAGCCCATAGGGGGTATGATGAAAAAGGAAATAACTTCCGATAAAAACTGGAAAGAGGCTTTCTGAGAAACTGCTTTGTGTTCTGTCAACTCATCTCACAAGGTTACCGCTTTCCCCTCAAGTAGCCTTTCGCTAAGACTGTTCTTGTGGAGTTTGCAAAGTGATATTTAGAAACCCATAGAGGGCTATGGTGAAAAGGAAATATCTTCCGTTAAAAACTGGAAAGAAGCTTTCTGAGAAACTGCTTTGTGTTCTGTTAATTCACCTCACAGAGTTACAGCTTTCCCCTCAAGAAGCCTCTCCCTAAGACTGTTCTCGTGGAATTTTCAAAGTGATATTTGAAAGCCCTAAGAGGGCTATGGTGAAAAAGGAAATATCCTATATAAAACCTGAAAAGAAGCTTTCTGAGAAACTGTTTGTGTTCTGTTAATTCATCTCACAGAGTTACAGCTTTCACCTAAAGAAGCCATTCAATAAGACTGTTCTTGTGGAATTTGCCAAGTGATATTTGGAAGCCCATAGAGGGCTAGGGTGAAAAAGGAAACATCCTGAGATAAAAACTGAACAGAAACTTTATGAGAAACTGCTTTGTGTTCTGTTAATTCATCTCGCAGACTTACAGCTTTCCCCTCTAGAAGTCTTTCGCTAGGACTGTTCTTGTGGAATTTGCAATGTGATATTTGGAAGCCCATAGAGGGCTATGGTGAAAAAGGAAATATCTTCTGTTAAAAACACGGAAAAAGCTTTCTGATTACAGCTTTCCCCTCAAGAAGCCTTTCTCTAATACTGTTCTTGGGGAAATTGCAAAGTGATATTTCAAAGCTCATAGACGTCTATGGTTAAAAATGAAACATCTTCTGTAAAAACTGGAAAGAAGCTTTCTAAGAAACTGCTTTGTGTTCTGTAAATTCATCTCACAGAGTTACAGCATTCCCCTCAAGAAGCCTTTCGCTAATACTGTTCTTGTGGAATTTGCAAAGTGATAATTGGAAGGCCATAGAGGTCTACGGTGAAAAAGGAAATATCTTCAGTTAAAAAATGAAAAGAAGCTTTCTGAGAAACTGCTTTGTGTTCTGTTAATTCATCTCACAGAGTTACAGTTTTCCCCTCAGGAAGACTTTCACTAAGACTGTTCTTGTGGAATTTGCAAAGTGATATTTGGAAGCTCATAGAGGGCTATGGTGAAAAGGGAAATATCATCCGTTGAAAGCTGGAAAGAGGCTTTCTGACCAACTGCTTTGTGTTCTGATAATTCATCTCACAGAGTAACATCTTTCCCCTCAAGAAGCCTTTCGCTTAGACTGTTTTTGTGGAAATTGGAAAGTGATACTTAGAATCCCACAGAGGGCTATGGTGAAAAAGGAAATATCCTAAGATAATACTGAAAAGAAGCTTTATGAAAAACTACATTGTGTTCTGTTAATTCATCTCACAGACTTACAGCTTTCCCCTCAAGAAGCCTTTCGCTAAGACTGTGCTCGTGGAATTTGCAAAGTGATATTTGGAAGCCCATAGAGGGCTACGGTTAAAAAGGAAACATCTTCCGTTAAAAACTGGAAAGAAGGTTTCTGAGAATCTGTTTTGTGTGCCGTTAATTCATCTCACAGACTTACAGCTTTCCCCTCAAGAACCCTTTCGCTGACACTGTTCTTGTGGAATTTGCAAAGTGATATTTGGAGGCCCATAGGCGGTATGGTGAAAAAGGAAATAACTTCCGATAAAAACTGGAAAGAGGCTTTCTGAGAAACTGCTCTGTGTTCTGTTAATTCGTCTCACACAGTTACAGCTTTCCCCTTAAGAAGCCTTTCCGTAAGACAGTTCTTTTGGAATTTGCAATGTGATATTTGGAAGCCCATGCAGGGCTATGGTGAAAAAGGAAATATCTTCAGTTAAAAACTGGAAAGAAACTTTCTGAGAAACTGCTTTGTGTTCTGTTAATTCATCTCACAGAATTACAGCTTTCCCTTCAAGAAGCCTCTCCCTAAGACTGTTCTTGTAGAATTTTCACAGTGATATTTGAAAGCCCTTAGAGGGCTATGGTGAAAAAGGAAATATCCTATATAAAACCTGAAAAGAAGCTTTCTGAGAACCTGCTTTATGTTCTGTTAATTCATCTCACAGTGTTGCAGCTTTCCCCTCAAGAAGTCGTTCATTAAGGATGTTCTTGTGGAATTTGCAAAGTGATATTTGGAAGACCATAGAGGGCTATGGTGAAAAAGGAAATATCCTACGATAAAAACCGAAAAGAAGCTTTCCGAGAAACGGCATGGTGTTCTCTTAATTCATCTCACCGAGTTGTAGCTTTCCCCTCAAGAAGCGATCACTAAGACTGTTCTTGTGGAATTTGCAAGGTGATATCTGGAAGCCCATAGAAGGCTATGGTGAGAAAGGAAATATCTTCCATTAAAAACTGGAAAGAGGCTTTCTGAGAAACTGCTTTGTGTTCTGTTAATTCATCTCACAGAGTTACAGCTTTCCCCTCAAGAAGACTTTTGCTAAGACTGTTCTTGTGGAATTTGCAAAGTGATATTTGGAAGCCGATAGAGGTCTATGGTGCAAAAGGAAACATCCTAAGATAAAAACTGAAAAGAAGCTTTCTGGGAAACTGCTTTGTGTTCTGTACATTCATTTCACAGAGTTACAGCTTTCTCCTCAAGAAGCCTTTTGCAAAGGCTATTATTGTGGCATTTGCAAAGTGGTATTTGAAAGCCCATCAAGGGCTAGGGTGAAAAAGGAAATATCTTCAGTTAAAAACTGAAAAAGGATCTTTTTGCGAAACTGCTTTGTGTTATGTTTATTCATCTCACGGAGTTACAGCTTTCCCCTCAAGAAGCCTTTCGCTAAGACTGTTCTTGTGGAATTTGGAATGTGATATTTGGAAGCCCGTAGAGGGCTTTGGTGAAAAACGAAACATCTTCCGTTAAAACCTGGAAAGAAGCTTTCTGAGAAACTGCTTTGTGTCCTGTTAATTCATTTCACAGAGATACATCTTTCCCTTCAAGAAGGCTTTCGCTAAGAATGCTTTGTGGAATTTGTAAGGTGATATTTGGAGGCCGATAGAGGGCTATGGTGAAAAAGGAAATATCTTCAGTTAAAAACTGAAAAAAAGATTTCTGAGAAAAAGCTTTGTGTTCTGTTAATTCATCTCACAGAGTTACAGCTTACCCCTCAAGAAGCCTTTCGCTAAGTCTGTTCTTGTGGAATTTAAAAAGTGATATTTGGAAGCCCATAGGGTCTTTGGTGAAAAAAAAATATCTTCCGTTAAAAACTGGAAAGAAGCTTTCTGCGAAACTGCTTTGTGTTCTATTAATTCATCTCAGAGAGTTGCAGCTTTCCCTAAAAGAAGCCTTTCGTTTAGACTGTTCTTGTGCAATTTGGGAAGTGATATATAGAAGCCCATATAGGGCTATGGTGAAAAAGGAAATATCTTAAGATAAAAACTGAAAAGAAGCTTTCTGAGAAACTACTTTGTGTTCTGTTAGTTCATCTAACAGAGTTACAGCTTGCCCCTCAAGAAGCAGTTCACTAAGACTATTCTTGTGAAATTTGCCTTGTGTTCTGTTAATTCATCGCTCAGAGTTACAGCTTTCCACTCAAGGAGCCGTTCACTAAGACTGTTTTTCTGAAAATTGGAAAGTGATATTAGGAAGCCCATAGAGGGCTATTGTGGAAAAGGAAATATTTTCCGTTAAAAACTGGAAAGAAGCTTTAAGAGAAACTGACTTGTGTTCTGTTAATTCATCTCACAGAGTTACAGCTTTCCCCACAGAGTTACAGCTTTCCACTCAAGAAGTCTTTCGCTAAGACTGTTCTTGTGGAATTTGCAAAGTGAAATTTGGAAGCCCATAGAGGGCTATGGTGAAAAACGAAATATCTTCCGTTAAAAACCGAAAAGAAGCTTTCTGAGAAACTGCTTTGTGTTCTGTTAGTTCATCTCACAGAGTTAAAGCTTTCCCCTCAAGAAGCCGTTCACTTGGACTTTTCTTGTGAAATTTTAAAAGTGATATTTGGAAACCCATTGAAATCTATGGTGAAAAAGGAAATATCTTCCTTTAATAACTGGAAAGAAACTTTCTGAGAAACTGCCGTATATTCTGTTAATACATCTCACCGAGTTACAGCTTTCCAATCAAGAAGCCTTTCTGTAAGGCTCGTCTTTTGGAATTTGCAAAGTGATATTTGGAAGCCCATAGAGGAATATGGTGAAAAAGGAAATATCTTCCATTAAAAACTGGAAGGAAGATTTCTGAAAAACTGCTTTGTGTTTTGTTAATTCATCTCACTGAGTTACAGCTTTCCCTTCAAGAAGCCTTTGGCTAAGAGTGTTCTTGTGGAATTTGCAAGGTGATATTTGGTAGCCCAAAGAGGGCTTTGGTGAAAAAGGAAATATCTTCCGTTAAAAACTGGAAAGCAGCTTTTTGAGAAACTGCTTTGTGTCCTCTTAATTCATCTCACAGAGTTAAGGCTTTCCCCTCAGGAAGCCTTTCGCTAAGACTGTTCTTGTGGAATTTGCAAAGTGATATTTGGAAGTCCAAAGAGGGCTATAGTGAAAAAGGAAATATCTTCAGTTAAAAACTGGAAAAAAGCTTTCTGAGAAATTGCTTTGTGTTCTGTTAATTCATTTCACAGAGTTACAGCTTTCCCCTCAAGAAGCATTTCGCTAACACTGTTCTTGTGTAATTTGCAAAGTGATATTTGGAATCCCAAAGACGGCTTTGGTAAAAAAGGAAATACCTTCCGTTAAAAACTGGAAAGAAGCTTTCTGAGAAAATACTTTGTGTTCTGTTAATTCATCGCACAGAGTTACAGCTTTCCCCTCAAGAAGCCTTTCGCTAAGAGTGTTCTTGTGGTATTTAGAACGTGATATTAGAATCCCATAGAGGGCTATGTTGAAAAAGGAAATATTCTCCGTTAAAAACTGGAAAGAAGCTTTCTGCGAAACTGCTTTGTGTTCTTCTAATTCATCTCACAGAGTTACAGCTTTCCCTGCAAGAAGCCTTTCGCTAAGACTCTTCTTGTTCAATTTGGGAAGTGATATTTAGAAGCCCATAGAGGGCTATGGTTCAATAGGAAGTATCCTAAGATAAAAACTGAAAAGAAGCTTTCTGACATACTGCTTTGTGTTTTAATAATTCATGTCAGAGAGTTACAGCTTTCCCCTCAAGATGCCTTTCGCTAAGACTGTTCTTGTGGAATTTGCAAAGTGATATTTGGAAACCCATAGAGGGCTATCATGGAAAAAGAAATATCTTCCGTTAAAAACTGAAAAGAGGCATACTGAGAAACTGCTTTGTGTTCGGATAATTCATTTCAGAGAGTTACAGCTTTCTCCTCAAGAAGCCTTTCGCTAAGGCTCTTCTTGTGGAATTTGCCAAGTGATATTTGGAAGCCCATAGAGGGCTATGCTGAAAAAGGAAATCTCTTTTATTAAAAACTGAAAAGAAGCTTTCTGAGAAACTGCTTTGTGTTCTGTTAATTCATCTCACAGAGTTACAGCTTTCCCCTCAAGAAGCCTTTCGCTAAGACTGTTCTTGTGGAATTTGCAAAGTGATATTTGGAAACCCCTGGAAGGTTATGGTGAAAATGAAATATCTTCCTTTAAAAACTGGAAAGAAGCTTTCTGAGAAACTGCTTTGTGTTCTGTTAGTTCATCTCACAGAGTTACAGCTTTCCCCTTAAGAAGCCTTTCTATAAGGCTGGTCTTTTGGTATTTGCAAAGCGATATTTGCAAGCCCTTAGAGGGTTGTGGTGAAAAAGGAAATATCCTAAGATAAAAACTGGAAAGAAGTTTTCTGAGAAAATGCTTTGTGTTCTGTTAATTCATCTCGCAGACTTACAGCTTTCCCCTCAAGAAGTCTTTCGCTAAGACTGTTCTTGTGGAATTTGCAATGTGATATTTGGAAGCCCATGGAGGGCTATGGTGAAAAAGGAAATATCTTCTGTTAAAAACATGGAAAAATCTTTCTGATTACAGCTTTCCCCTCAAGAAGCCTTTCTCTAATACTGTTCTTGGGGAAATTGCAAAGTGATATTTGAAAGCTCATAGACGTCTATGGTTAAAAATGAAATATCTTCTGTAAAAACTGGAAAGAAACTTTCTAAGAAACTGCTTTGTCTTCTGTAAATTCATCTCAGAGAGTTACAGCATTCCCCTCAAGAAGCCTTTCGCTAAGACTTTTCTTGTGCAATTTGCAAGGAGATATTTGGAAGCCCCTAGAGTTCTATGGTGAAAAAGGAAATAACTTCATTTAAAAAATGGAAAGAAGCTTTCTGAGAAACTGCTTTCTGTTTTGTTAATTCATCTCAGAGAGTTACAGTTTTCCGTTCAAGAACTTTTTCGCTAAGACTGTTCTTGTGGAATTTGCAAAGTGATATTTGAAAGCCCAAAGAGGTCTATGATGAAAAAGGAAATATCTTCAGTTAAAAACTGGAAAGAAGCTTTCTGCGAAACTGCTTTGTGTTCTTTTAATTCATCTCACAGAGTTACAGCTTTCCCTGCAAGAAGCCTTTCGCTAAGACTGTTCTTGTTCAATTTGGGAAGTGATATTTAGAAGCCCATAGAGGGCTATGGTGAAAAAGGAAATATCTTAAGATAAAAACTGAAAAGAAGCTTTCTGAGAAACTACTTTGTGTTCTGTTAGTTCATCTAACAGAGTTACACCTTGCCCCTCAAGAAGCCATTCACTAAGACTGTTCTTGTGAAATTTGCCTTGTGTTCTGTTAATTCATCTCTCAGAGTTACAGCTTTCCACTCAAGGAGCCGTTCACTAAGACTGTTCTTGTGAAAATTGGAAAGTGATATTAGGAAGCCCATAGAGGGCTATTGTGGAAAAGGAAATAGCTTCCGTTAAAAACTGGAAAGAAGTTTTATGAGAAACTGACTTGTGTTCTGTTAATTCATCTCACAGAGTTACAGCTTTCCCCTGAAGAATCCTTTCGCTAAGGCGCTTCTTGGGGGATTTGCAAAGTGATATTTGGAAGCCCATAGAGGGCTATGGTGAAAAAGGAAATATCTTTAGTGAAAAACGGGAAAGAAACTTTCTGAGAGACTGCTTTGTGTTCTGTTTATACATCACACTGTGTTAGACTTTTCCACTCAAGAAGCCTTTGGCAAAAACCGGTCTTTTGGAATTTGCAAAGTGATATTTGGAAGCCCATAATGTGCCATGGTGAAAAAGAAATTATCTTCAGTTGAAAACTGGAATGAAGCTTTCTGAGAGACTGCTTTGTGTTCTGTTAATTCATCTCACAAAATTTCAGGTTTCCCCTCAAGAAGCCTTTCGCTAAGGCTGTTCTTGTCTAATTTGCAAAGTGTTATTTGGAAGCCCTTAGAGGCCTATGGTGAAAAAGGAAATGTCTTAAGATAAAAACTGAAAAGAAGCTTTCAGAGAAACTGCTTTGTGTTCTGTTAATTCATCTCCCAGAGTTACAGCTTTCCCCTCAAAAAGCCTTTCGCTAAGACTGTTCTTATGGAATTTCAAGGTGATATTTGGAAGCCCAGAGAATTCTATGGTGAAAAAGAAATATCGACCGCTAAAAACTGGAAAGAAGGTTTCTGAGAAACTGGTTTGTGTTCTGTTAATTCATCTCACACAGTTACAGCTTTCCCTTCAAGAAGCCGTTCACTAAGACTCTTCTTGTGGAAATGAAAAGTGAGATTTCGAAGCCCATAGTGTGCTACGGTGAAAAAGGAAATATCTTCATTTAAAAACTGGAAAGAAGACTTCTGAGAAACTGTTTTGTGTTCTGTTAATTCATCTCACAGAGTTACACCTTTCACCTGAAGAAGCCTTTCCCTAAGACTGTTCTTGTGGAATTTGTAAAGTGATGATTGGAAGCCCATAGAGGGCTATGGTGAAAATGAGAATATCTTTAGTTGAAAACTGCAAAGAAGATTTCTGAGAAGCTACTTTGTGTTCTGTTAATTCATCTCACAGAGTTACAGCTTTCCCCTCATGAAGCCATTAACTAAGACTGTTCTTGTGGAATTTGCAAGGTGATATATGGAAACCCATACAGGTCTATCTTGAAAAAGGAAATATCTTCGGTTAAAAACTGGAAAGAGGCTTTCTAAGAAACTGTTTTAGGATCTGTTAATTCATTACACAGAGTAACAGCTTTCCAATCAAGAAGCCTTTCGCTAAGACTGTTCTTGTGGAATTTGCAAAGTGATATTTGGAAGCCCATAGAGGACAATGGTGAAAAAGGAAATATTCTAAGATAAAAACTGAAAAGAAGCTTTCTGAGACACTGCTTTTTGTTTTGTTAATTCATTTCACAGAGTTACAGCTTTCCCCTCAAGTAGCCTTTTGCTAAGGCTGTTCTTGTGGCATTCGCAAAGTGGTATTTGGAAGCCCATTGAGGGCTAGCGTGAAAAAGGAAATATCTTCAGTTAAAAACTGGAAAGAAGCTTTCTGAGAAACTGCTTTGAGTTCTGTTAATTCATCTCACAGAGTTATAGCTTTCCCCTCAGGAAGACTTTCGCTAAGACTGTTCTTGAGGAATATGCAAAGTGATATTTGGAAGCCCATAGAGGGCTAAGGTAAAAAAGGAAATATCATCAGTTAACAACTGGAAAGAAGCTGTCTGTGAAACTGCTTTCGGTTCTGTTAATTCATCTCACAGAATTACAGCTTTCCCCTAAAGTAGCCTTTTGCGAAGACTGTTCTTGTGGAATTTGCAAAGTGATATTTGGAATCCCATAGAGGTCTATGGTGAAAAAGGAAATATCCTAAATAAAAACTGAAAAGAAGCTCTCTGAGGGCTACAACTTTACCTTCAGGAAGCCTTTCGCTAAGACTGTTCATGTAGAATATAAAGTGATATTTAGAAGCCCATAGAGGGCTATGGTGAAAAAGGGAATATCCTATTTAAAACCTGAAAAGAAGCTTTCTGAGAACCTGCTTTGTGTTCCGTTAATTCATCTCACACAGTTGCAGCTTTCCCCTTAAGAAGCCGTTCATTAAGGCTGTTCTTGTGGAATTTGAAAAGTGATATTTGGAAGACCATAGAGGGCTATGGTGAAAAAGGAAATATCCTACGATAAAAACCGAAAAGAAGCTTTCCGAGAAATGGCATTGTGTTCTCTTAATTCATCTCACGGAGTTGTAGCTTTCCCCTCAAGAAGTCTTTCCCTAAGACTCTTCTTGTGGAATTTGGAAAGTGATATTTGGAAGCCCGTAGAGGGCTTTGGTGAAAAACAAAACATCTTCCTTTAAAACCTGGAAAGAAGCTTTCTGAGAAACTGCTTTGTGTCCTGTTAATTCATTTCACAGAGTTACAGCTTTCCCCTCAAGAAGCCTTTCGCTAAGAATGCTTTCTGGAATTTGTAAGGTGATATTTGGAAGCCAATAGAGAGCTATGGTGAAAAAGGAAATATCTTCAGTCGAAAACTGGAAAGACGATTTCTGAGAAAATGCTTTTTGTTCTGTTAATTCATCTCACGTTGTTACAGCTTTCCCCTCAGGAAGCCTTTCGCTAAGTCTGTTCTTGTGGAATTTACAAAGTGATATTTGGAAGCCCATAGAGGGCTATTTGAAAAAGGAAATATCTTCAGTGAAAAACGGGAAAGAAACTTTCTGAGAGACTGCTTTGTGTGCTCTTTATTCATCACACTGTGTTAGACCTTTCCACTCAAGAAGCCTTTGGCAAAGACTGTTCTTTTGGAATTTGCAAAGTGATATTTGGAAGCCCATGATGTGCCATGGTGAAAAAGAAATTATCTTCAGTTGAAAACTGGAAAGAAGCTTTCTGAGAGACTGCTTTGTGTTGTGTTAATTCATCTCCCAAAGTTACAGCATTCCCCTCAAGAAGCCTTTCGCTAAGGCTGTTCTTGTCTAATTCGCAAAGTGTTATTTGGAAGCCCATAGAGGGCTATGGTGAAAAAGGAAATGTCTTAAGATAAAATCTGAAAAGAAGCTTTCAGAGAAACTGCTTTGTGTTCGGTTAATTCATCTCACAGAGTTACAGCTTTCCCCTCAAGAAGCCGTTCACTGAGACTGTTCTTGTGGAATTTGCAAAGTGATATTGGAAGCCCGTAGAGGGCTTTGACAAAAAAGGAAATATCCTAAGAAAAAAATTGAAAAGAAGCTTTCTGAGAAACTGCTTTGTGTTCTCTTAGTCCATCTCACAGAGTTACAGCTTGCCCCTTAAGAAGTCGTTCACTAAGACTGTTCTTGTGAAATTTGCCTTGTGTTCTGTTAATTCATCTCTCAGAGTTACAGCTTTCCACTCACGGAGCCGTTCACTAAGACTGTTCTTGTGAAAATTGGAAAGTGATATTAGGAAGCCCATAGAGGGCTATTGTGGAAAAGGAAATAGTTTCCATTAAAAACTGGAAAGAAGCTTTATGAGAAACTGACTTGTGTTCTGTTAATTCATCTCACAGAGTTACAGCTTTCCCCTGAAGAATCCTTTCGCTAAGGCTCTTCTTGGGGGATTTGCAAAGTGATATTTGGAAGCCCATAGAGGGCTATGGTGAAAAACGAAATATCTTCAGTGAAAAACGGGAAAGAAACTTTCTGAGAGACTGCTTTGTGTTCTGTTTATTCATCATACTGTGTTAGACCTTTCCACTCAAGAAGCCTTTGGCAAAGACTGTTCTTTTGGAATTTGCAAAGTGATATTTGGAAGCCCATAATGTGTCATGGTGAAAAAGAAATTATCTTCAGTTCAAAACTGGAAAGAAGCTTTCTGAGAAAATGCTCTGTGTTCTGTTAATTCATCTCACAGAGTTACATCTTTCCCTTCAAGAAGCCTTTCGCTAAGGCTGTTCTTGTGGAATTGGTAAAGGGATATTTGGAAGCCCATAGAGGGCTATGGTGAAAAAGGAAATATCTTCCGTTAAAAACTGGAAAGAAGCTTTCTGAGAAACTGCCTTGTGTTCTGTTAATTAATCTAACTGAGTTACAGCTTTCCCCTCAAGAACCCTTTCGCTAAGACTGTTCTTGTGTGATTTGCAAAGTGATATTTGGAAGTCCATAGAGGGCTGTGGTGAAAAAGGAAATATCTTGTCTTACAAACTGGAAAGAAGCTTTATGAGAAACTTCTTTGTGTTCTGTTAATTCATCTCACAGAGTTACAACTTTTCCCTCAAGAAGCCTTTCGCTAAGACTGTTCTTGTGGAATTCGAAAAGTGATATTTGGAAGCCCATAGAGGTCTATAATGAAAATGGAAGTATCCTAAGATAAAAACCGAAAAGAAGCTTTCTGAGAAACTGCTTTGTGTTCTGTTATTTCATCTCACAGACTTACAGCTTTCCCCTCAAGAAGCCGTTCACTAAGACTGTTCTTGTGAAATTTCCAAAGTGATATTTGGAAGCCCTTAGAGGGCTATTGTGAAAAAGGAAATATCTTCCATTAAAAACTGGAAATAAGCTTCCTGAGAAACAGCCGTGTGTTATGTGAATACATCTCACCAAGTTACAGCATTCCTTTCAAGAAGCCCTTCGCTGAGACTGTTCTTGTGGAATTTACAAAGTGATATTTGGAAGCCCATACAGGGCTATGGTGAAAAAGGAAATATCTGCAGTTAAAAACTGGAAAGAAGGTTTCTGAGAGACTGCTTTGTGTTCTACTAATTCATCTCACAGAGTTACAGCTTTCCCCTCAAGAGGCCTTTCGCTAAGGCTGTTCTTGTGGAATGTGCAAAATGATAATTGGAAGCCCATAGAGGGTTACGGTGAAAAAGGAAACTTCTTCCGTTAAAAACTGGAAAGAATCTTTCGGAGGAACTGTTTTGTGTTCTCTTAATTCATCTCACAGAGTTACAGCTTACTCCTCAAGAAGCCTTTCGCTAAGACTGTTCTTGTGGAATTTCCAAAGTGATACTTGGAAGCCCATAGAGGGCTATGGAGAAAAAGGAAATATCTTCCAATAAAACAGGTAAGAAGATTTCTGAGAAACTACTTTATGTTTTGTTAATTCAGTTACAGACTTACAGCTTTCCCTTCAAGAAGCCTTTCGCTAAGACTGTTCTCGTGGAATTTGCAAAGTGATATGTGGCAGTCCATAGAGAGCTATGGTGAAAAAGGAAATATCCTAAGATAAAAACTGAAATGAAGCTTTCTGAGAAACTGCTGTGTGTTCTGTTAATTCATCTCAGAGCGTTACAGCTTTCTCCTCAAGAAGCCTTTCGCTAAGTCTGTTCTTGTGGAATATGCAAAGTGCTATTTTGAAACCCTTAGACGGCTATGGTGTAAATGGAAGTATCCTAAGACAAAAACCGTAAAGAAGCGTTCTGAGAAACTGCTTTGTATTCTGTTAGTTAACTCACAAATTTACAGCTTTCCCCTCCATAAACCGTTCACTAAGACTGTTCTTGTGGAGTTTGCAAAGTGATATTTGGAAGCCCATAGAGGGCTATTGTGAAAAAGGAAATATCTTCAGTTAAAAACTGGAAAAAAGCTTTCTGAGAAACTGCCGTGTGTTCTGTTAATACATCTCACCAAGTTACAGCTTTCTCCTCAAGAAGCCTTTCGCTAAGACTGTTCTTGTGGTGTTTGCAAAGTGATATTTGGAATCAAAAGAAGGCTATGGTTAAAAAGGAAAAATCTTCAGTTAAAAACTGGAAAGGAGCTTTCTGAGAAACTGCTTTGTGTTCTGCTAATTCATCTCACAGGGTTACAGCTTTCCCCTGAAGAAGCCTTTCGCTAAGGGTTTTCTTGTGGAATTTGCAATGTGATATTTGGAAGCCCATAGAGGGCTATGGTTAAATAGGAAGTATCTTCAGTTAAAAACTGGAAAGAAGATTTCTGAGAAACTGCTTTGTGTTCTGTTAATTCATCTCACAGAGTTACAGCTTTCCCCTCAAGAAGCCTTTCAGTAAGTCTGTTCTTGTGGAATTTACAAAGTGGTATTTGGAAGCCCTCAGAAGGCTATGGTGAAAAAATGAATATCCTAAGATAAAAATTGAAAGGAAGCTTTTTGACAAACTGCTTTGTGTTCTGTTAATTCATCTCAGAGATTTACAGCTTTCCCCTCAAGAAACCTTTCGCTAAGACTGTTCTTGTGGAATTTGCAAAGTGATATTTGGAAGCCCATAGAGGGCTATGCCGAAAAAGGAAATATACTAAGATAAAAACCGAAAAGAAGCTTTATGAGAAACTGCTTTGTGTTCTGTTAATTCTTCTCACAGAGTTACAGCTTTCCCCTCCAGAAGTCTTTGGCTAATACTGTTCTTGTGGAATTTGCAAAGTGATATTTCGAAGCCCATAGAGGGCTATGGTGAAAAAGGAAATATCTTCCGTTAAAAACCAGTGGCAAATAAAGCCAGAAAGATGGGGCAAAAGCAGGGCAGAAAAGCTGGAATTTCAAAAAATAAGAGCGCATCTCCTCCGGCAAAGGAGCGCAGCTCATCGCCATCAACGTATCAAAGCTGGATGGAGAATGACTTTGACGAGATGATAGAAGAAGTCTTCAGTCCATCGAACTTCTCAGAGCTAAAGGAGGAATTACGTACCCAGTGCAAAGAAACTAAAAGTCTTGAAAAAAAAGTGGAAGAATTGATGGCTAGAATAATTAATGCAGAGAAGGTCATAAACGAAATGATAGAGATGAAAACCATGACACGAGATATACGTGACAAATGCACAAGCTTCAGTAACCGACTCGATCAACTGGAAGAGTATCAGCGATTAAGGATCAAATGAACGAAATGAAGCGAGAAGAGAAACCAAAAGAAAAAAGAAGAAAAAGAAATGAACAAAGCCTGCAAGAAGTATGGGATTATGTAAAAAGATCAAATCTACGTCTGATTGGGGTGCCTGAAAGTGAGGGGGAAAATGGAACCAAGTTGGAAAACACTCTTCAGTATATCATCCAGGAGAACTTCCCCAACCTAGTAGGGCAGGCCAACATTCAAATCCAGGAAATACAGAGAACACCACAAAGATACTCCTCGAGAAGAGCAACTCCAAGACACATAATTGCCAGATTCACCAAAGTTGAAATGAAGAAAAAAATCTTAAGGGCAGCCAGAGATAAAGGTCGGGTTACCCACAAAGGGAAGCCCATCAGACTAACAGCAGACCTCTTGGCAGAAACTCTACAAGGCAGAAGAGAGTGGGGGCCAATATTCAACATTCTTAAAGAAAAGAATTTTCAAACCAGAATTTCATATCCAGCCAAACTAAGTTTCATAAGTGAAGGAGAAATAAAATCCTTTACAGATAAGCAAATGCTTAGAGATTTTGTCACCACTAGGCCTGCCTTACAAGAGACCCTGAAGGAAGCACTAAACATGGAAAGGAACAACCGGTACCAGCCATTGCAAAAACATGCCAAAATGTAAAGACCATCAAGGCTAGGAAGAAACTGCATCAACTAACGAGCAAAATAACCAGTTAATATCATAATGGTAGGATCAAGTTCACACATAACAATCTTAACCTTAAATGTAAATGGACTAAATGCTCCAATTAAAAGACACAGACTGGCAAACTGGATAAAGAGTCAAGACCCATCAGTCTGCTGTATTCAGGAGACCCATCTCACACGCAGAGACATACATAGGCTCAAAATAAAGGGATGGAGGAAGATTTACCAAGCAAATGGAGAACAAAAAAAAGCAGGGGTTGCAATACTAGTCTCTGATAAAACAGACATTAAACCATCAAAAATCAAAAGAGACAAAGAACGCCATTACATAATGGTAAAGGGATCAATTCAACAGGAAGAGCTAACTATCCTAAATATATATTCACCCAATACAGGAGCACCCAGATTCATAAAGCAAGTCCTTAGAGCCTTACAAAGAGACTTAGACTCCCATACAATAATAATGGGAGACTTCAACACTCCACTGTCAACATCAGATAGATCAACGAGACAGAAAATTACCAAGGATATCCAGGAATTGAACTCATCTCTGCAGCAAGCAGAACTAATAGACATCTATAAAACTCTCCACCCCAAATCAACAGAATATACATTCTTCTCAGCACCACATCGCACTTATTCCAAAATTGACCACATAGTTGGAGGTAAAGCACTCCTCAGTAAATGTACAAGAACAGAAATTGTAACAAACTGTCTCTCAGACCACACTGCAATCAAACTAGAACTCAGGACTAAGAAACTCAATCAAAACCGCTCAACTACATGGAAACTAAACAACCTGCTCCTGAATGACTACTGGGTACATGACAAAATGAAGGCAGAAATAAAGATGTTCTTTGAAACCAATGAGAACAAAGATACAACATACCAGAATCTCTGGGACACATTTAAAGCAGTGTGTAGAGGGAAATTTATAGCACTAAATGCCCACAAGAGAAAGCAGGAAAGATCTAAAATTGACACTCTAACATCGCAATTAAAAGAACTAGAGAAGCAAGAGCAAACTCATTCAAAAGCTAGCAGAAGGCAAGAAATAACTAAGATCAGAGCAGAACTGAAGGAGATAGAGACACAAAAATCCCTCCAAAAAATCAATGAATCCAGGAGTTGGTTTTTTGAAAAGATCAACAAAATTGACAGACCGCTAGCAAGACTAATAAAGAAGAAAAGGGAGAAGAATCAAATAGACGCAATAAAAAGTGATAAAGGGGATATCACCACCGACCCCACAGAAATACAAACTACCATCAGAGAATACTATAAACACCTCTACGCAAATAAACTAGAAAATCTAGAAGAAATGGATAATTTCCTGGACACTTACACTCTTCCAAGACTAAACCAGGAAGAAGTTGAATCCCTGAATAAATCAATAGCAGGCTCTGAAATTGAGGCAATAATTAATAGCCTACCAACGAAAAAAGGTCCAGGATCAGATGGATTCACAGCTGAATTCTACCAGAGGTACAAGGAGGAGCTGGTACAATTCCTTCTGAAACTATTCCAATCAATAGAAAAACAGGGAATCCTCCCTAACTCATCTTATGAGGCCAACATCATCCTGATACCAAAGCCTGGCAGAGACACAACAAAAAAAGAGAATTTTAGACCAATATCCCTGATGAACATCGATGCAAAAATCCTCAATAAAATACTGGCAAACCGTATGGAAAAGCACATCAAAAAGCTTATCCACCATGATCAAGTGGGCTTCATCCCTGGGATGCAAGGCTGGTTCAACATTCGCAAATCAATAAACATAATCCAGCATATAAACAGAACCAAAGACAAGAACCACATGATTATCTCAATCGATACAGAAAAGGCTTTTGACAAAATTCAACAGCCCTTCATGCTAAAAACGCTCAATAAATTCGGTATTGATGGAAAGTACCTCAAAATAATAAGAGCTATTTATGACAAACCCACAGCCAATATCATACTGAATCGGCAAAACCTGGAAAAATTCCGTTTGAAAACTGGCACAAGACAGGGATGCCCTCTCTCACCACTCCTATTCAACATAGTGTTGGAAGTCCTGGCTAGGGCAATCAGGCAAGAGAAAGAAATCAAGGGGATTCAGTTAGGAAAAGAAGAAGTCAAATTGTCCCTCTTTGCAGATGACATGATTGTATATTTAGAAAATCCCATTGTCTCAGCCCGAAATCTCCTTAAGCTGATAAGCAACTTCAGCAAATTCTCAGGATACAAAATTAATGTGCAAAAATCCCAAGCATTCGTATACACCAGTAACAGACAAACAGAGAGCCAAATCATGAATGAACTTCCATTCACAATTGCTTCAAAGAGAATAAAACACCTAGGAATCCAACTTACAAGGGATGTAAAGGACCTCTTCAAGGAGAACTACAAACCACTGCTCAATGAAATAAAAGAGGACACAAACAAATGGAAGAATATACCATGATCATGGATAGGAAGAATCAATATTGTGAAAATGGCCATACTGCCCAAGGTTATTTATAGATTCAATGCCATCCCTATCAAGCTACCAATGAGTTTCTTCACAGAATTGGAAAAAACTGCTTTAAAGTTCATATGGAACCAAAAAAGAGCCCGCATTTCCAAGACAATCCTATGTCAAAAGAACAAAGCTGGAGGCATCACGCTACCTGACTTCAAACTATACTACAAGGCTACAGTAACCAAAACAGCATGGTACTGGTACCAAAACAGAGATATAGACCAATGGAACAGAACAGAGTCCTCAGAAATAATACCACACATCTACAGCCATCTGATCTTTGACAAACCTGAGAGAAACAAGAAATGGGGAAAGGATTCCCTATTTAATAAATGGTGCTGGGAAAAATGGCTAGCCATAAGCAGAAAGCTGAAACTGGATCCTTTCCTTACTCCTTATACGAAAATTAATTCAAGATGGATTAGAGACTTAAAGGTTAGACCTAATACCATAAAAATCCTAGAGGAAAACCTAGGTAGTACCATTCAGGACATAGGCATGGGCAAAGACTTCATGTCTATAACACCAAAAGCAATGGCACAAAAGCCAAAATTGACAAATGGGATCTCGTTAAACTAAAGAGCTTCTGCACAGCAAAAGAAACTACCATCAGAGTGAACAGGCAACCTACAGAATGGGAGAAAATTTTTGCAATCTACTCATCTGGCAAAGGCTAATATCCAGAACCTACAAAGACCTCAAACAAATTTACAAGAAAAAAACAAACAACCCCATCAAAAAGTGGGCAAAGGATATGAACAGACATTTCTCAAAAGAAGACATTCATACAGCCAACAGACACATGAAAAAATGCTCATCATCACTGGCCATCAGAGAAATGCAAATCAAAACCACACTGAGATACCATCTCACACCAGTTAGAATGGCGATCATTCAAAAGTCAGGAAACAACAGGTGCTGGAGAGGATGTGGAGAAATAGGAACACTTTTACACTGTTGGTGGGATTGTAAACTAGTTCAATCATTATGGAATACAGTATGGCGATTCCTCAAGGATCTAGAACTAGACGTTCCATATGACCCAGCCATCCCATTACTGGGTATATACACAAAAGATTATAAATCATGCTGCTATAAAGACACATGCACACGTATGTTTATTGTGGCACTATTCACAATAGCAAAGACTTGGAATCAACCCAAATGTCCATCAGTGACAGACTGGATTAAGAAAATGTGGCACATATACACCATGGAATACTATGCAGCCAAAAAAAGGATGAGTTTGTGTCCTTTGTAGGGACATGGATGCAGCTGGAAACCGTCATTCTCAGCAAACTATCACAAGAACAGAAAACCAAACACCGCATGTTCTCACTCATAGGTGGGAACTGAACAATGAGATCACTTGGACTCGGGAAGGGGAACATCACACACCGGGGCCTATCATGGGGAGGGGGGAGGCGGGAGGGATTGCATTGGGAGTTATACCTGATGTAAATGACGAGTTGATGGGTGCTGACGAATTGATGGGTGCAGCACAGCAACAGGCCACAAGTATACATATGTAACAAACCTGCACGTTATGCACATGTACCCTAGAACTTAAAATATATATTAAAAAAAAAAAAAAAAAAGAAACAACCAACCACATCTCTCCTTCCCACTAGAGGCTTCCAGGCTGAAACAGGTTGATACAAGCAGAGGAGGAGAAGATATGCAACTAAGTCACATTTTGAGATCTGTTTAATAATAATTCTAATTTCATGTTCTCACTTATTTGTGAGATCTAAAAATCAAAACAATTGAATTCATGGAGATAGAGAGTAGAAGCATGGTTACCAGAGGCTGGGAAGGGTAGTGGGGGTTTGAGGCAAAGCTGGAGATGGTTAATGGGTACCAAAAAACAGAAAGAATAAATAGGATCTAGTATTTGATAGCACAACAAGGCAACTATAGTCAGTAATAATTTAACTGTGCATTTTAAAATAACTAAAAGAGTCTAATTGGATTGCTTGTAACACAAAGGATAAATGCTTGAGAGAACGGATACCCCATTTTACGTGATGTGATTATTATTCATTGCATGCCTGAATCAGAACATCTCATGCACCCCATAAATACATACATCTACTATATACCCACAAAATTGAAATAAATAATTTGAAAAAAATAAAAATAAAAAATAGAAAATAATCTTCCACTTATTTTTTAGGAAAAGCACATAACTAAATTGTTACAAAAGGATTGACCAAACAATCCTTTGAACTGTTTGAGTCAGCAGTTGTGGCAGGAATGCGGTTTGGGGAAATGGGGAGAAGTGAGTGAAGATAAAAGGAATTGGACAAGTGTTGATGTTGGTGAAATGAATGATGAGTACCTAGAGGTAATCCACTATTGTATGCATTTGGAATTTATCATAAAAATATTTTTGAAAGAACATATTCACTACTGAAAATTCAAACAAGGGGAATAAATTAAAACCACTGATCATCCTATAATTTCAAACATTAAAAAGATTTATTATTTTATGAGAAAATTATAGCATTATTATATAAATATGGTATATTAATTTTTAAATAGCATTATACCTGAGCATTTTGCTAAGTTATTGTAATGTATCAAATATATATTTTACTTATTTTTATAAAAGTGAGACATAAAGTAAGCCTAAAAGAGATATACTAGAATAATAAGTAATAGAAATATAAAATAATTCTATATAAAATGATTAAATATAAATATGAAAAGAATTATAATTTAATTGCACCAGGAAAAATCATAATTGATTTAAAAAAACTTGTAAAGTAAAATAGAATTCAAAAAGCTTTAATTGTATTTGTATTTGACACTGTTATACTTAGTTTTTTAGCATGATATAATTATGAAAAATATTGAAAGCAATGTTATTACCTGTGGAAGACATCCGAGTTCTGGAGACATTGTCGACGAATCTGTATAGGTTTGCAGCACCCTCCATTCTTGCTTCCTCAGAAGGAATTCCACTAAGGGGCATAAGGCAGAAAGTGAGACAGAGGTAATTCTCAGAGCAGGAGTGAAGGTTTATTAAAAGACTTTAAAACAGAAAGGAAAAGAAGGGAAGTACAACCTGGAAGAGGGCCAAGTGGGATACTTGAGAAGCCAAGTGCACGGCTTGACTTCTTGACTTGGGGATTTATACATTGGCATACTTCTGGGATCTTGCCATACTTCTCCTCACTCCTGAGATCTCATTGGGAAGTTGCTGATCAGTTACAGGTGTTTTCTATTAGAAGCCTGCCTTTCCTTGACACCAGGTATGACCAATTACTACTTTAGAGAAACAGTTAACAACCCCTTGACCATCACCTGAGGGTTTCCCAACACATTTGGTGTGTGGAAGAGGGGAGCCCTCTCCTGCCCTGCTCATACTTGACTAGCTTTCTACTGCAAAAATATTTCTTGAATATTCTTCATGTACTAAGTAATAAGAATTCTGATATTTCATGAGTGATTGTTACACAAAATTATATAAATAAAAAAGAAATTAAGCATGTAATATTAAAAAAAAAGTGAAAAGAAGCTTTCTGAGAAACTGCTTTGTGTTCTGTTAATTCATCTCAGAGAGTTACAGCTTTCCCCTCAAGAAGCCTTTCGCTAAGACAGTTCTTGTGGAATTTACAAAGTGATATTTGGAAGGCCATAGAGGGCTATGGTGAAAAAGGAAATATACTAAGATAAAAACCGAAAAGAAGATTTCTGAGAAACTGCTTTGTGTTCTGATAGTTCATCTCACAGAGTTACAGCTTTCCCCTCAAGAAGCCGTTCACTAAGACTGTTCTTGTGAAATTTGGAAAGTAATATTTGGAAGCCCATAGAGGGCTATGGTGAAAAAGGAAATAAGTTTCCTTAAAAACTGGAAAGAAGCTTTCCCCTCAAGAAGCTTTCCCCTCAAGAAGCCTTTCGCTAAGACTGTTCTTGTGGAATTTGCAAAGTGATATTTGGAAGCCCATAGAGGGCTACGGTGAAAAAGGAAATATCTTCCGTTAATACCTGAAAAGAAGGATTCTGAGAACCTACTTTGTGTTCTGTTAATTCATCTGACAGAGTTACAGATTTCCCGTCAAGAAGCCCTTCCCTAAGAGTGTTCTGGTGAAATTTGCAAAGTGACGTTTGGAAGCCCATAGAGGGCTATGGAGAAAAAGGAAATATCCTAAGATAAAAACTGAAAAGAAGCTTTCTGAGAAACTGCTTTGTGTTCTGTTAATTCATCTCACAGGGTTACAGCTTTCACCTCAAGAAGCCTTTCGCTGAGACTGTTCTTGTGGAATTTTCAAAGTGATATTTGGAAGCCCATAGAGGGCTATGGTGGAAAAGGAAATATCCTAAGATAAAAACTGAAAAGAAGCCTTCCAAAAAATTGCATTGTGTTCTGTTAATTCATCTCACAGAGATACAGCTTTCTCCTGAAGAAGCTTTTCGCTAAGACTGTTCTTCTGGAATTTGAAAGTGATATTTGGAAGCCCATAGAGAGCTACGGTGAAAAAGGAAATAACTTCCGTTAAAAACAGGAAAGAAGCTTTCTGAGAAACTGCTTTGTGTTCTGTTAATTCATCTCACAGAGTTACAGCTTTGCACTCAAGAAGCCTTTCGCTAAGACTGTTCTTGTGGAATTTGCAAAGTGATATTTGGAAGCCCATAGAGGGCTACGGTGAAAAAGGAAATAACTTCCGTTAAAAAAAGGAAAGAAGCTTTCTGAGAAACTGTTTTGTGTTCTGTTAATTCATCTCACAGAGTTACAGCTTTGCCCTCAAGAAGCCTTTCGCTAAGACTGTTCTTGTGGAATTTGCAAAGTGATATTTGGAAGCCCATAGAGGGCTATGGTGAAAAAGGAAATATCTTCCGTTAAAAAGTGGAAAGAAGCTTTCTCAGAAACTGCTTTGTGTTCTGTTAATTCATCTCACAATGTTACAAATTTCTCCACCAGAAATCTTTAGCTAAGGCTGATCTTGTGGAATTTGAAAAGTAATATTTGGAAGCCCATAGGGGGCTATGGTGAAAAAAGGAGATATCCTAAGATAAAAACTGAAAAGAAGCTTTCTGAGAAACTGCTTTGTGTTCTGTCAGTTTCTCTCACAGAGATACAGTTTTCAACTAAAGAAGACTTTCGCGATGGCGATTCTTGTGGAATTTGAAAAGTGACATTTGGAAGCCCATGGAGGGCTACGGTGAAAAAGGAAATATCTTCAGTTAAAAACTGGAAAGAAGATTTCTGAGAAACTGCTTTGTGTTCTGTTAATTCATCTAACAGAGTTACAGCATTCCCCTCAAGAAGCCTTTCGCTAAGAGTGTTCTTGTGGAATTTGCAAAGGGATATTTGGAAGACCTTAGAAGGTAATGGTGAAAAAGGAAATATACTAAGATAAAAACTGAAAAGAAGCTTTCTGAGAAATTGCTTTGTGTTCTCTTAATTGATCTCAGTGAGGTACAACTTTCCCCTGAAGAAGTCTTTCTCTAAGACTGATCTTGTGAAAATTGCAAAGTTATGTTTGGAAGCTCATAGGGTCTATGGTGAAAAAGGAAATATACAAAGACAAAAACCGAAAAGAAACTTTCTGAGAAACTGCTTAGTGTTCTGTTAGTTCATCTCACAGAGTTACAGCTTTCCCCTCAGGAAGCCGTTCACTAAGACTGTTCTTGTGAAATTTGGAAAGTAATATTTGGAAGCCCATAGAGGGCTATGGTGAAAAAGAAAATATCTTCCATAAAAAGCTGTAAAGAATCTTTCTGAGAAACTGCCTTGTGTTCTGTTAATTCATGTCACAGAGTTACAGCTTTCCACTCTAGAAGCCTTTCCCTAAGACTGTTCTGTGGAATTTGCAAAGAGATATTTGGAAGCCCATAGAGAGCTATGGTGAAAAAGGAAATATCTTCCTTTAAAAGCTGGAAAGAAGCTTTCTGAGAGACAGCTTTGTGTTCCATTAATTAATCTCACAGAGTTACAGCTTTCCCCTCAAGAAGCCTTTCGCTAAGACTGTTCTTGTGGAATTTGCAAAGTGCTATTTGGAAGCCCTTAAAGGGCCATGATGAAAAAGGAAATATCTTCAGTTAAAAACTGGAAAGAAGCTTTCTGAGAGATTGCTTTGTATTCTCTTAATTCAGCTCACACAATTAGAGCTTTCCCCTCAAGAAGCCTTTCGCTAAGACTGTTCTTGTGGAATTTGCAAAGTGATATTTCGAAAACCGTAGAGGGCTATGGTGAAAATGGAAATATCCTAAGATAAAAAACGAAAAGAAGCTTTCTGAGAAACTGCTTTGTATTCTGTTAATTCATCTCACAGTGTTACAAATTTCTTCTCAAGAAACTTTTAGCTAAGTCTGATCTTGTGGAATTTGAAAAGTGATATTTGGAAGCCCATAGAGGGCTATGGTGAAAAAGGAAATATCTTCCGTTAAAATCTGGAAAGAAGATTTCTGAGAAACTAGTTTGTGTTCTGTTAATTCATCTCAGAGACTTACAGCTTTCCCCTCATGTAGCCTTTTCCTAAGGCTGTTCTTGTGGAATTTGCAAAGTGATATTTGTAAGCACACAGAGGGCTATGGTGAAAAAGGAGATATCCTAAGATAAAAACTGAAAAGAAGCTTTCTGAGAAACTGCTTTGTGTTCTGTCAATTTATCTCACAGAGTTACAGCTTTCACCTCAAGAAGAATATCGCGAAGGCGGTTCTTGTGGAATTTGCAAAGTGACATTCGGAAGCCCATGGAGGGCTATGGTGAAAAAGGAAATATCTTCAGTTAAAAACTGGAGAGAAGCTGTCTGAGAAACTGCTTTGTGTTCTGTTAATTCATCTGAGAGAGGTACAGCTTTCCCCTCAAGAAGTCTTTCTCTAAGACTGTTCTTGTGGAAATTGCAAAGTGATGTTTGGAAGCTCATAGGGGCTATGGTGAAAAAGGAAATATACTAAGATAAAAACCGAAAAGAAACTTTCTGAGAAACTTCTTAGTGTTCTGTTAGTTCATCTCACAGAGTTACAGCTTTCCCCTCAAGAAACCGTTCACTAAGACTGTTCTTGTGAAATTTGGAAAGTAATATTTGGAAGCCCATAGAAGGCTATGGTGAAAAGGAAAATATCTTCCATTAAAAACTGTAAAGAATCTTTCTGAGAAACTGCCTTGTGTTCTGTTAATTCATGTCACAGAGTTACAGCTTTCCACTCAAGAAGCCGTTCCCTAAGACTGTTCTTGTGGAATTTGCAAAGTGATACTTGGAAGCCCATAGAGGGCTATGGTGAAAAAGGAAATATCTACCTTAAAAAGCTGGAAAGAAGCTTTCTGAGAGACAGCTTTGTGTTCCATTAATTCGTCTCACAGAGTTACAGCATTCCCCTCAAGAAGCCTTTCGCTAACACTGTTCTTGTGGAATTTGCAAAGTGACATTTGGAAGCCCATAGAGGGCTATGGTGAAAAAAGAAATATCTTCCGTTAAAAACTGGCAAGAAGCTTTCTGAGAGACTGCTTTGTGTTCTGTTAATTCGTCTCACAGTGTTACAGCTTTCCCCTCAGGAAGCCTATAGTTAAATCTGTTCTTGTAGAATTTGCAAAGCGATATTTGGAAGCCCATAGAGGTCTATGGTGAAAAAGGAAATATCCTAAGATAAAAACTGAAAAGAAGCCTTCTAAGAAACTGCTTTGTGTTCTGTTAATTCATCTCACAGAGTTACAGCTTTCTCCTTAAGAAGCTTTTCGCTAAGACTGTTCTTGTGGAATTTGCAAAGTGATATTTGGAAGCCCAAAGAGAGCTATGGTGAAAAAGGAAATACCCTAAGATTGAAACTGAAAATAAACTTTCTGAGAAACTGCTTTGTGTTCTGTTAATTCATCTCACAGAGTTACAGCTTTCCAGTCAAGAAGCCTTTCGCTAAGATGGTACTTGTGGAATTTGCAAAGTGATATTTCGAAGACCATAGAGGGCTATGGTGAAAATGGAAATATCCTAAGATAAAAAGTGAAAAGAAGCTTTCCGATAAACTGCTTTGTGTTCTGTTAATTCATCTCACAGTGTTACAAATTTCTCCTCAAGAAACCTTTAGCTAAGGCTGATCTTGTGGAATTTGAAAAGTGATATTTGGAAGCCCATAGTAGGCTATTGTGAAAAAGGAATTATCTTCCGTTAAAATCTGGAAAGAAGATTTCTAAGATACTGCTTTGTGCTCTGTTAATTCATCTCACACAGTTACAGCTTTCCCCTCAAGAAACCGTTCACTGAGACTGTTCTTGTGGAATTTGCAAAGTGATATTGGAAGACCATAGATGGTTATGGCGAAAAAGGAAATATCCTAAGAAAAAAACCGAAAAGGAGCTTTCTCAGAAACTGCATTGTGTTCTCTTAATTCATCTCACAGAATTTTAACTTTCCCCTCAAGAAGCCTATCAGTAAGACTGTTCCTGTGGAATTTTCAAAGTCATATTTGGAAGCCAATAGAGGGCTATGGTGAAAAAGGAAATATCTTCCGTTAAAAACTGGAAAGAAGCTCTCTGAGAAACTGCTTTGTGTTCTCTCAATTCATCTCACTGAGTTAAATCTTTATCCTCAAGAAGCCTTTCCCAAGGACTGTTCTTGTGGAACTGGCAAAGTGATATTTGGAAGCGCATAGAAGGCGATGGTGAAAAAGGAAATATCCTAAGATATAAACGGAAAAGAAGCTTTCTGAGAATCTGCTTTGTGTTCTTTTAATTCATTTCACAGAGTTACAGCTTTCCCCTCAAGATGCCTTTCCCTGAGACTGTTCTTGAGGAATTTGCAAAGAGATATTAGGAAGCCCAAAGAGGGCTATGTTTAAAAACGAAATATCCTAAGATAAAAACTGAAAAGAAGCTTTTTGAGGAACTGCTTTATGTTTTGTTAATTCATCTCAGAGATTTACAGCTTTCCGTTCAAGAAGCCTTTCGCAAAGACTGTTCTTTTTGAATTGGCAAAGTGATATTTGGAAGGCCATAGAGAGCTATGGTGCTCTCTAAGATTAAATATCCAAAGATAAAATATCTTAAGATATCCTAAGATAAAATATCCTAAGATAAAACTGAAATATCCTAAGATAAAAACTGAAAAGAAGCTTTCTGAGAACTGCTTTATGTTCTGTCAATTCATCTCAGAGATTTACAGCTTTCTGTTCAAGAAGCCTTTCGCAAAGACTGTTCTTTTGGAATTGGCAAAGTGATATTTGGAAGGCCATAGAGAGCTATGGTGCATATGGAAATATCCTAAGATAAAAACCGAAAAGAAGCTTTCTGAGAAACTGCTTTGTGTTCTGTTAATTCATCTCAGAGAGTTACAGCTTTCTCCTCGAGAAGCCCTTCGCTAAGACTGTTCTTGTGAAATTTGCAAACTGATATATGGAAGCCCATAGAAGGCTATGGTAATAAAGGAAATAACTTCGGTTAAAAACTGGAAAGAAGCTTTCTGAGAAACCACTTTGTGTTCTGTTAATTCATCTCACATTGTTACATCTTTCCCTTCAAGAAGCCTTCTCCTAAGACTGTTCTTGTGGAATTTGCTAAGTGATATTTGGAAGCCCTTAGAAAGCTATGGTGAAAAAGAAAATATCGTAACATAAAAACCGAAAAGATGCTTTCTGAAAAAATGCACGGTGTTATCTAAATTCATCTCACAGAGTTATAGCTTTCCCCTCAAGAAGCCGTTCACAAACACTGTACTTGTGTAATTTGCAAAGTCATATTTCGAAGCCCATAGAGGGATATGGTGAAAAAGGAAATCTCTTCCATTAAAAACTGGAAAGAAGCTTTCTGAGTAACTGCTTTGTTGTCTGTTAATTAATCTAACAGAGCTACAGCTGTCCCCTCAAGAAGCCTTTCGCTAAGACTGTTCTTGTGGAAGTTGCAAAGAGATATTTGGAAGCCCATAGAGGGCTATGGTGAAAAAGGAAATATCTTCCGTTAAAAACTGGAAACAAGCTTTCTGACAACCTGCTTTGTGTTCAGTTAATTCAACTCACAGAGTTACAGCTTTCCCCTCAAGAAGCCTTTCCCTAATACTGTTCTTGTGGAATTTGCAAAGTGATATTCGGAAGCCCATAGAGGTCTATGCTGAAGAAGGAAATATCTTCCGTAAAAACTGGAAAGAAGATTTCTGAGAAACTGCGGTGGGTTCTGTTAATTCATCTCACAGAGTTACAGCTTTCCCTTCAAGAAGCATTTCGCTAAGACTGTTCTTGTGGAATTTGCAAAGTGATATTCGGAAGCCCATAAAGGGCTATGGTGGAAAAGGAAATATTTTCCGTTAAAAACTGGAAAGAAGCTTTCTTAGAAACTGCTTTGTGTTCTGTTAGTTTATCTCACAGAGTTACAGCTTTCCTCTCAAGAAGCTGTTCAGTAAGACTGTTCTTGTGATATTTGCAAAGTGATATTTGGAAGCCCATAGAGGGCTATGGTGAAAAAAGAAATATCTTCCGTTAAAAAGTGGAAAGAAGCTTTCTGAAAAACAGTTTTGTGTCTGGTAATTCATATTACAGATTTAAGCTTTCTCCTCCGAAAGCCTTTCGCTAAGACTGTTCTTGTGGAACTTGAAATGTGATATTTGGAAAACCATAGAGGGCTATGGTGAAAAAGGAAATATCTTCCGTTAAAAACTTGGAAGAAGATTTCTGAGAAACTGCTTGTTTTTTTTTTTTTTTTTTTTTTTTTGTTAATTGATCCCAGAGAGTTACAGCTTTCCCCTCAAGAAGTCTTTCCCTAAGACTGTTATTCTGGAATTTGCAAAGTGATATTTGGAAGCCCATAGGGGGCTCTGGCGAAAAAGAAAATATCCTAAGCTAAAAACCGAAAGGAAGCTTTATGAGAAACTGCACTGTGTGCTCTTAATTCATCTCACAGATTTATAGCTTTCCCCTCAAGAAGCCGTTCACTAAGACTGTTCTTGTGGAATTTGCAAAGTGATATTTGGAAGCCCATAGAGGGATATGATGAAAAGAAAATATCTCCGTTAAAAACTGGAAAGAAACTTTTTGATTAACTGCTTTGTGGTCTGTTAGTTCATCTAACAAAGCTACAGATTTCCCCTCAAGAGGACTTTCGCTAAGACTGTTCTTGTGGAAGTTGTAAAGTGATATTTGGAATCCCATCGAGGGATATGGTGAAAAAGGAAATATCTTCCGTTAAAAACTGGAAAGCAGCTTTCTGAGAAACTGCTTTGTAGTCTGTTAATTCATCTCACAGAGCTACAGCTTTCCCCTCAAGAAGCCTTTCGATAAGACTATTCTTGATGAATTTGCAAAGTGACATTTGTAAGCCCATACAGGGCTATGCTGACAAAGGAAATATCCTAAGATAAAAACTGAAAAGAATCTTTCTAAGAAACTGCTTTGTGTTCTGTTAATTCATCTCACAGAGTTACAGCTTTCCCCTCAAGAAGCCTTTCGCTAAGACTGTTCTTGTGGAATTTGCAAAGTGATATTTGGAAGGCCATATGGGGGCTATGGTGAAAATGGAAATATCGTAAGATAAAAACACAAAAGAAGCTTTCTTAGAAACTGCTTTGTGTTCTGTTAATTCATCTCAGAGGGTTGCAGCTTTCCCCTCAAGAAGCCTTTCGCTACGACTGTTCTTGTGAAATTTGCAAAGTGATGTTTGGAATCCCATAGAGGGCTTAGGTGAAAAAGGAAATAACTATCGTTAAAAACTGGAAAGAAGATTTCTGAAAAACTGCTTTGTGTTCTGTTAGTTCAACTCACAGTGTTACAGCTTTCCCCTCAAGAAGCTGTTCACTAAGACTGTTTTTGTTAAATTAGCAAAGTGATATTTGGAAGCCCATAGAGGGCTATGGTGAAAAAGGAAATATCCTAGGATAAAAACTGAAAATAAGCTTTCTGAGAAACTGCTTTGTGTTCTGTTAATTTAACTCACAGAGTTACAGTTTCCCCTCAGGAAGCCTTTCTCAGGAAGCCTTTCGCTAAGACTGTTCTTGTGGAATTTGCAAAGTGATATTTGGAAGCCCATAGAGGGCTATTTTGAAAAAGGAAATATCTTCCGTTAAAAACTGGAAAGAATCTTTCTGAGAAACTGCTTTGTGTTCTGTTAATGATCTCACAGAGTTACAGCTTTCCCTTCAAGAAGCCTTTCGCTAAGTCTGTTCTTGTGGAATTTGCAAATGGATATTGGGAAGCCCATAGAGGGCTACGGAGAATAAGGAAATATCCTAAGACAACACCTGAAAAAAAGCTTTCAGAGAAACTGCTTTGTGTTCTCTTAATTCATCTCACAGAGCTACAGCTTTTCCCTCAAGAAGCCTTTCGCTAAGACTGTTCTTGTGGAATTTGCAAAGAGATATTTGGAAGCCCATACAGGGCTCTGGTGAAAAAGGAAATATCTTCCGTTAAAAACTGAAAAGAAACTTTCTGAGAAACTGCTTTGTGTTCTGTTAATTCATCTCACAGAGTTACAGCTTTCCCCTAAACAAGCCGTTCACTGATACTGTTCTTGTGGAATTTGCAAAGAGATATTTGGAAGCCCATACAGGGCTCTGGTGAAAAAGGAAATATCTTCCGTTAAAAACTGAAAAGAAACTTTCTGAGAAACTGCTTTGTGTTCTGTTAACTCATCTCACAGAGTTACAGCTTTGCCCTCAAGAAGCCTTTCGCTAAGACTGTTCTTGTGGAATTTGCAAAGTGATATTGGAAGCCCATAGAGGATTATCGCGAGAAAGGTAATTTCCTAAGATAAAAACCGAAAAGAAGCTTTCTGAGAAGCTGCATTGTATTCTCTTAATTCATGTCACAGAGTTATAGCTTTCGCCAAAAGAAGCCATTCACTAAGACTGTTCCTGTGGACTTTGCAAGGTGATATTTGGAAGCCGTTAGAAGTCTATGCAGAAAAAGGAAATATCTTCCGTTAAAAACTGGATAGAAGCTTTCTGAGAAACTGCTTTGTGTTCTGTTAATTCATCTCACAGAGTTACAGCTTTCCCCTGAAGAAACCTTTTGCTAACTTTGTTCTTGTGGAATTTGCAAAGTGATATTTGGAAGCCCATTAGGGCTATGGTGAAAAAGAAATTGTCCTAAGATAAAAACTGTAAAGAAGCTTTCTGAGAAGCTGCTTTGTCTGTTAATTCATCTCACACAGTTACAGCTTTCCCGTCAAGAAGCCGTTCACTGAGACTGTTCTTGTGGAATTTGCAAAGTGATATTGGAAGCCGATAGAGGGTTATGGCGAAAAGGGAAATATCCTAAGATAAAAACCGAAAAGAAGCTTTCTGAGAAACTTCTTTGAGTTCTGTTAAAATATCTTACAGAGTTACAGTTTTCCCCTTATGAAACCTTTCGCTGAGACTGTTCTTGTGGGATTGGCAAAGTGATATTTGGAAGCCCACAGAGGGCTATGGTGAAAAAGGAAATCTCCTCCGTTAAAAACCGTAAAGAAGCTTTCTGAGAAACTGCTTTGTGTTCTGTTAATTCATCTCACAGTGTTACAAACTTCTCCTCGAGAAACCTTTAGCTAAGGCTGATCTCGTGGAATTTGAAAAGTGATATTTGGAATCCCATAGGGGGCTATGGTGAAAAAGGAAATATCTTCCGTTAAAAACTGAAAAGAAACTTTCTGAGAAACTGCTTTGTGTTCTGTTAATTCATCTCACAGAGTTACAGCTTTCCCCTAAACAAGCCGTTCACTGAGACTGTTCTTGTGGAATTTGCAAAGTGATATTGGAAGCCCATAGAGGATTATCGCGAGAAAGGTAATTTCCTAAGATAAAAACCGAAAAGAAGCTTTCTGAGAAGCTGCATTGTATTCTCTTAATTCATGTCACAGAGTTATAGCTTTCGCCAAAAGAAGCCATTCCCTAAGACTGTTCCTGTGGACTTTGCAAGGTGATATTTGGAAGCCGTTAGAAGTCTATGCAGAAAAAGGAAATATCTTCCGTTAAAAACTGGATAGAAGCTTTCTGAGAAACTGCTTTGTGTTCTGTTAATTCATCTCACAGAGTTACAGCTTTCCCCTGAAGAAGCCTTTTGCTAACTTTGTTCTTGTGGAATTTGCAAAGTGATATTTGGAAGCCCATTAGGGCTATGGTGAAAAAGAAATTGTCCTAAGATAAAAACTGTAAAGAAGCTTTCTGAGAAGCTGCTTTGTCTGTTAATTCATCTCACACAGTTACAGCTTTCCCGTCAAGAAGCCGTTCACTGAGACTGTTCTTGTGGAATTTGCAAAGTGATATTGGAAGCCGATAGAGGGTTATGGCGAAAAGGGAAATATCCTAAGATAAAAACCAAAAAGAAGCTTTCTGAGAAACTTCTTTGAGTTCTGTTAAAATATCTTACAGAGTTACAGTTTTCCCCTTATGAAACCTTTCGCTGAGACTGTTCTTGTGGGATTGGCAAAGTGATATTTGGAAGCCCACAGAGGGCTATGGTGAAAAAGGAAATCTCTTCCTTTAAAAACCGTAAAGAAGCTTTCTGAGAAACTGCTTTGTGTTCTGTTAATTCATCTCACAGTGTTACAGCTTTCTCCTCAAGAAGCCTTTCGCTAAGACTGTTCTGGTGGAATATTTAAAGTGATATTTGGAAGCCCATAGGGGGCTATGGTGAAAAACGAAATGTCTTCATTTACAAACTGGAAAGAAGTTTTCTGAGAAACTGCTTTGTGTTCTGTTAAATCATCTTACAGAGTTACAGTTTACCCTCATGAAGCCTTTCGCTAAGACTTTTCTTGTGGGATTTGCAAAGTGATATTTGGAAGTCCATAGAGGTCTATGGTGAAAAAGGAAATATCTTCCGTTAAAAACTGGAAAGAAACGTTCTGAGAGACTGCTTTGTTTCCCGTTAATTGATCACACAGTGTTACAGCTTTCCCCGCAAGAAGCCTTTCGCAAAGACTGTTCTTGTAGAATTAGCAAAGTGATATTGTGAAGCAAATAGAGGGCTATGTTGAAAAAGGAACTGTCTTCCGTTAAAAACTGGAAAGAAGCTTTCTGAGAAACTGCTTTGTGTTCTGTTAATTCATCTCACAGAGTTATAGCTTTCACAGCAAGAAGCCTTTCGGTAAGACTGTTGTTGTGGAATTTGCAAAGTGATATTTGGAAACCCGTAGAGGGTTATGGTGAAAAAGGAAATATCCTAAGATAGAAACTGAAAAGAAGCTTTCTGAGAAACTTCCTTGTGTTCTGTTAATTGATCTCACAGAGTTACAGCTTTCCCCTCAAGAAGCTTTTCGCTAAGGCTGTTCTTGTGGAATTTTCAAAATGATATTTGGAAGCCTATAGAGGGCTATGGTAAAGAAGGAAATATCTTCAGTTAAAAACTGGAAAGAAGCTTTCTGAGAAACTCCTTTGCGTTGTGTTAATTCATCTCTCAGAGTTGCAGCTTTGCCCTGGAGATGCCTTTCACTAAGACTGCTCTTGTGAAATTTTCAAAGTGATATTTAGAAGCCCTTAGAGGGCTATGGAATAAGGAAATATCCTAAGATAAACACTGAAAAGAAGCTTTCTGAGAAACTGCTTTGTGTTCTGCTAAGTCATCTCACAGAGTTACAGCTTTCCCCTCAAGAGGCCTTTCGCTAAGACTGTTCTTGTGGAATTTACAAAGTGATATTTGGGAGCCCATAGTGGGCTATGGTGAAAAACGTAACAACTTCAGTTAAAAAGTGGAAAGAAGCTTTCTGACAAAATGCTTTGTGTTCTATTAATTCATCTCACAGAATTTCGGCTCTCCCCTCAAGAAGTCTTTCCGTGAGGCAGTTCTTGTGGAATTTACAAAGTGATATTTGGAAGCCCATAGAGGGCTATGGTAAAAAAGGAAATATCTTCAGTTGAAAACTGGAAAGAAGATTTCTGACAAACTGCTTTGTTTTCTGTTAATTCATCTCACAGAATTACAGCTTTCCCCTCAAGAAGTCTTTCGCTAAGACTGTTGTTGTGTAATTTGCAAAGTGATATTTGGAAGCCCATAAAGGGATATGGTGAAAAAGCAAATATCCTATGATAAAAACTGAAAAGAAGCTTTCTGAGAAACTGCTTTGTGTTCTATTAATTCATCTCACAGAGTTATAGCTTTCCCATCAAGAAGCCTTTCGGTAAGAATCTTCTTGTGACATTTGCAAAGTGATATTTGGAAGCCCACAGAGGGCTATGTTGAAAAAGGAAATATCCTAAGATAAAAACTGAAAGAAGCATTCTGAGAAACTGCATTGTGTTCTGTTAATTCATCTCAGAGAGTTACAGCTTTCTCCACAAGAAGCCTTTTGCTAAGACTGTTCTTGCGGAATATGCAAAGTGATATTTGGAAGCCCATAGGGGACTATGGTGAAAAAGGAAATATCCTAAGATAGAAACTGAAAAGGAACTTTCTGAGAAACGGGTATGTGTTCTGTTAATTCATCTCACTGATTTACAGCTTTCCCCTCAAGAAGTCTTTCGTTAAGACACTTCTTGTGGAATTTGCAAAGTCATATTTGGAAGCCATTAGAGGGCTATAGTGAAAAAGGAAATATCCTCAGTTAAAAAGTTGAAAGAAGATTTCTGAGAAACTGCTTTGTGTTTTGTTAAATCATCTCACAGAGTTACAGCTTTCTGCTCAAGAAGCCTTTTGCTAAGACTGTTCCTCTGGAATATGCAAAGTGTTATTTTGGAGCCCATAGGGGGCTACGGTGAAAAGGAAATGTCTTCAGTTTAAAACTGGAAAGAAGCTTTTTGAGAATCTGCTTTGTGTTCTTTAAATTCATCTCACAGAGTAAAAGCTTTCCCCTCTAGAAGTCTTTCGTTAAGACTGTTCTTGTGGAATTTGCAAAGTGATATTGGGAAGCCCATAGAAGGCTATGGTGAAAAAGGAAAAATCTTCCATTAAAACTCTGAAGAAGCATTCTGTGAAACTGCCGTGTGTTCTGATAATGCATCTCACCGAGTTACAGCTTTCCCCTCAAGAAGCCTTTCGCAAAGTCTGTTCTTGTGGGATTTTCTAAGTGATATTTGGAAGCCCATAGAGGGCTGTGGGGAAAACGGAAATATCTTCGGCTGAAAACTGCAAAGAAGCTTTCTGAGAAACAGCTCTGTGTTCTGTTAATTCATTTCAGAGAGTTACAGCTTTCCGCTCCAGAAGCCTTTCGCTAAGACTGCTCTTTTGGAATTTGCAAAGTGATATTTGGAAGCCCTTAGAGGGCTATGGTGAAAAAGGAAATATCTTCCATTAAAAACTGGAAAGAAGACTTCTGAGATACTGCCGTGTGTTCTGTTAATACGTCTAACCGAGTTACAGATTTCCCCTCAAGAAGCCTTTCGCTAAGACTGTTCTTGTGGTATTTGCATTGTGATATTTGGAAGCCCATATAGGGCTATGGTGAAAAAGGAAATATCTTCAGGTAAAAACTGGAAAGAAGCTTTCTGAGAAACTGCTTTGTGTTCTGTTAATTCATCTCACAGTGTTATAGGATTCCCCTCCAGAAGACTTTCACTATGACTGTTCTTGTGGAATTTGCAAAATGATGTTTGGAAGCCCAAAGAGAGCTATGTGAAAAAGGAAATATCCTAAGATAAAAACGGAAAAGAAGCTTTCTGAGGAACTGCTTTGTGTTATCTTTTTTTTTTTTTTTTTTTTTTTTTTGAGACGGAGTCTCGCTCTGTCGCCCAGGCTGGAGTGCAGTGGCCGGATCTCAGCTCACTGCAAGCTCCACCTCCCAGGTTTACGCCATTCTCCTGCCTCAGCCTCCCAAGTAGCTGGGACTATAGGCGCCTGCCACCTCGCCCGGCTAGTTTTTTGTATTTTTTAGTAGAGACGGGGTTTCATCGTGTTAGCCAGGATGGTCTCGATCTCCTGACCTTGTGATCCGCCCGTCGTGGCATCCCAAAGTGCTGGGATTACAGGCTTGAGCCACCGCGACCGGCCTGTGTTCTCTTAATTCGTATCCCATAGTTACAAATTTTTCCTCAAGAAGATATTCGCTAAGACTGTTCTTGTGCAATTTGCAAAGTGATATTTGGAAGCCCATAGAGGGCCATGATGAAAAAGGAAATATCGTCAGTTAAAAACTGGAAAGAAACTTTCTGAGAAACTGCTTTGTGTTCTGGTATTTCATCTCACAGACTTACAGCTTTCTTCTCAAGAAGCTTTTCGGTAAGTCTGTTTTGTGGAATTTGCAAAGTGATATTTGGAAGCCCATAGTGGGCTATGGAGAAAAAGGAAATATCTTCTGTTAAAAACTGGGAAGAAGATTTCTGAAACACTGCTTTGTGTTCTGTTAATTTATCTAACAGAGTTACAGCATTCCCCTAGACAAGTCATTCGCTAAGATTGTTTTTGTTTAATTCGAAAAGTGATATTTGAAAGCCCCTAGAGGGCTTCGGTGAAAAAGGAAATATCTTCAGTTAAAAACTGGATAGAAGATTTCTGAGAAACTGTTTTGTGTTCTGATAATTCATCTCACAGGATTACAGCTTTCCCTTCAAGAAGCCTTTCGATAAGACTGTTCTTGTGGGATTTGCAAAGTGATATTTGGAAGCCCAAATATGGCTATGGTGAAAAAGGAAATTTCTTCAGTTAAAAACTGGAAAGAAGCTTTCTGAGAAACTGCTTTGTGTTCTGTTAATTCAACTCACTGAGTTACAGTTTTCCCCTCCAGAAGCCTTTCCCTAAGACTGTTCTTGTGGAATTGGCAAAGTGATATTCGAAAGCCCACAGAGGGCTATAGTGAAAAACAAAATATCTTCCGTTAAAAACTGGAAAGAAGCTTTCTGAGAAACTGCCGTGTGTTCTATTAATACATCTCACACAGATCCAGCTTTGCTCTCAAGAAGACCTTTGCTACGACTGTTCTTGAGGAATTTGCAAAGTGATATTTGGAAGCCCATAGAGGGATATGTTGAAAAAGGAAATATCTTTCATTAAAAACTGAAAAGAAGCTTTCTTAGAAACTGCTATGTGTTCTGTTAATTCATCTCAACGAGTTACAACTTTCCCCTCAAGAAGCCTTCAGCTATGTCTCCTCTTGTGTAATTTGCAAAATGATATTTGGAAGCCCATAGAGGTCTACTGTGAAAATGGAAATATCCTCAGATAAAAACCGAGAAGAAGCTTTCTGAGAAACTGATTTGTGTTCTGTTAATTCATATGACAGAGTTACAGATTTTCCCTAAAGAAGCCTTTCGCTAAGACTGTTCCTGTGGAATTTGCAAAGTGATATTTGGAAGCCCATAGAGGGCTATGGTTAAAAAGGAAATATCCTATGATAAAAACTGAAAAGAAGCTTTCTGAAAAACTGCTTTGTGTTCTGTTAATTCAACTCACAGAGTTACAGCTTTCCCCTCAAGAAACCTTTCGCTAAGACTCTTCTTTTGGAATTTGCAAAGTGATATTTGGAAGCCCATAGAGGGCTATGGTGAAAAAGGAATTATCTTACGTTAAAAACTGGAAAGAAGCTTTCTGGAAACTGTTTTGTGTTGTGTTAATTCATCACACAGAGTTACAGCTTTCCTCTCAAGAAGCCTTTCGCTAACACTATTCTTGTGGAATTTGCAAAGTGATATTTGGAAGCAAAGAGAGAGCTATGGTGAAAAAGGAAATATCCTAAGATAAAAACTGAAAAGAAGTTTTCTGAGAAACTGCTTTGTGTTCTGTTAATTCATCTCACAGATGTACAGCTTTCCCCTCCAGAAGCCTTTTGCTAAGACTGTTCTTGTGGAATTTGCAAAGTGATATTTGGAAGCCCAGAGAGGGCTATGGTGAAAAAGGAAATATCTTCAGTTAAAAACTGGAAAGAAGGTTTCTGAGAAACTGCCGTGTGTTCTGTTAATACATCTCACCGAGTTACAGCTTTCCACTCAAGAAGCCTTTCTGTAAGACTGTCCTTGTGGAATTTGGAAAGTGAAATTTGGAAGCCCTTTGAGGGCTATGATGAAAAAGGAAATTTCTTCTGTTAAAAACCGAAAAAAAGCTTTCTGAGAAACTGCTTTGTGTTTTGTTAGTTCATCTCACAGAATTACAGTTTGCTCTCCAGCAGCCTTTCGCTAAGATTGTTTTTGTGGAATTTGCAAAGTGATCTTAGAAGCCCGTAGAGGGCTATGGTGAAAAAGGAAATATCTTCCATTAAAAACAGGAAAGAAGCTTTCTGAGAGACTTCTTTGTGTTCTGTTAATTCCTCTCACAGACTACAGCTTTCACCTCAAGAAGCCTTTCCTTAAGACTGTTCTTGTGGAATTTTCAAAGTGATATTTGGAAGCTCCTAGAAGGCTATGGTGAAAAAGGAAATATCCTAAGATAAAAACGGAAAAGATGCTTTCTGAAAAACTGCATTGTGTTTTCTTAATTGATCTCATGGAGTTATAGATTTCCCCTCCAGAAGCCTTTCGCTAAGATTGTTCTTGTGGAATTTGCAACGTGATATTTGGAAGCCCGCAGAGTGCTATGGTGAAAAAGGAAATATCTTCCGTTAACAACTGGAAAGAAGACTTCTGAGAAACTCCTTTGTGTTCTGCTAATACATCTCAGAAAGTTACAGCTTTCCCCTCAAGAAGCCGATCACTAAGACTGTCCTTGTGGAATTTGCAACGTGATATTTGGAAGCCCTCAGAGGGCTATGGTGAAAAAGGAACTATCTTCTCTTAAAAACTGGAAATAAGCTTTCTGAGAAACCGCCAAATGTTCTCTTAATGCACCTCACCGAGTTACAGCTTTCCCCTCAAGAAGACATTCGCTAGGACTGTTCTTGTGGGATTTGCAAAGTGATATTTGGAAGTCTATAGAGGGCTATGGTGAAAAAGGAAATTTCTTCCGTTAAAAACTGGAAAGAAGATTTCTGAGAAATTGCTATTTGTTCTGTTAATTCATCTCACAGAGTTACAGCTTCACCTCCAGAAGCCTTTTGCTAAGACTGTTCTTGTGGAATTTGCAAAGTCATATTTGGAAGCCAATAGAAGTCTATTTTGAAAAAGGAATTATCCTAAGATAGAAAGTGAAAATAAGCTTTCTGAGAAACTGCTTTGTGTTCTGTCAATTCAACTCAAAGAGTTACAGCTTTCCCTCAAGAAGCCTTTTGCTGAGGCTGTTGTTGTGAAATTTTCAAAGTGATATTTGGAAGCCCCTAGAGGGCTATGATGAAAAAGGAAATATCTTCCGTTAAAAACTGGAAAGAATCTTTCTGAGAATCTGCCGTGTGTTATGTTAATACATCTCACCGAGTTACAGCTTTCCCCACAAGAAGCCTTTCGCTAAGACTGTTCCTGTGGGATTTGCAAAGTGATATTTGGAAGCCCATAGAGGGCTACGGTGAAAATGGAATTATCTTCAGTTAACAACTGGAAAGAAGCTTCTGAGAAACTGCTTTGTGTTCTGTTAATTCATTTCACAGAGTTACAGCTTTCCCTCAAGAAGCCTTTCACTAAGACTCTTCTTGTGGAATTTGCAAAGTGATCTTTGGAAGCCCATAGAGGGCTATGGTGAAAAAGGAAATATCTTCCGTTAAAAACTGGAAAGAAGTTTTATGAGAATCTGCCATGTGTTATGTTAATACATCTCACCGAGTTACAGCTTTACCCACAAGAAGCCTATCGCTAAGTCTGTTCCTGTGGGATTTGCAAAGTGATATTTGGAAGCCCATAGAGGGCTACGGTGGAAATGGAAATATCTTCAGTTAACAACAGGAAAGAAGCTTCTGAGAAACTGCTTTGTGTTCTGTTAATTCATCTCCAAGAGTTACAGCTTTCCCCTCAATAAGCCTTTCGGTACCACGGCTCTTGTGGAATTTGCAGAGTGATATTTGGAAGCCCACAGAGGGCTATGGTGAAAAAGGAAATAGACTAAGATAAAAACTGAAAACAAGCTTTTTGAGAAGCTGCTTTGTGTTCTGTTAATTCATCTCACAGAGTTATAGCTTTCCCCTCAAAAAGCCTTTCGCTAAGGCTGTTGTTGTGGAATTTGCAAAGTGATATTTGGAATCCCAAAGAGGGCTATGGTGAAAATGGAAATATCCTAAGATAAAAACCGAAAAGAACCTTTCTGAGAAACTGCTTTCTGTTCTGGTAGTTCATCTCACAGAGTTACAGCATTCTGCTCAAGGAGCCTTTCACTAAGACTGTTCTTGTGGAATTTGACAAGTGACATTTGGAAGCCCTTAGAGGGCTATGGTGAAAAAGTAAATATCCTAAGGTAAAAACTGAAAAGAAACTTTCTGAAAAACTGCTTTGTTTTCTGTTAATTCAACTCACACAGTTACAGCTTTACCCTCAAGAAGCCTTTCGCTAAGGCTGCTGTTGTGGTATTTGCAAAGTGATATTTGGAAGCCCATAGAGGGCTACGGTGAAAAAGGAAATATCTTCAGTTAAAAACTGAAAAGAAGCTTTCTGAGAAACTGCTGTGTGTTCTGTCAATTCATCTCAAAGAATTAGAGCTTTCCCCTGAAAACACCTTCCACTAAGACTGTTCTTGTGGAATTTGCAAAGTGATAATTGGAAGCCCATAGATGGCTATGGTGAAAAAGGAAATATCCTAAGATAAAAACCGTGAAGAAGCTTCCTGAGAAACTGGTTTGTGTTCTTTTAGTTAATCTCACGGTGTTACCGCTTTCCCCTCAAGAAGCCATTCAGTAAGACTGTTCTTGTGAAATTTTGAAAGTGATATTTGGAAGCCCATAGTGGGCTATGGTGAAAAAGGAAATATCTTCCCTTAAAAACTAGAAAGAATCACTCTGAGAAACTGCCGCATGTTCTGTTAATATATCTCACCGAGTTACAGATTTCTCCACAAGAAGCCTTTCGCTAAGACTGTTCCTGTCGGATTTGCAAAGTGATATTTGGAAGCCCATAGAGGGCTATGGTGAAAAAGGAAATATCCTAAGAAAAAATTGGAAAGAAGATTTCTGAGAAACTGCTTTGTGTTCTGTTAATTCATCTCACTGATTTACAGCTTTCCCCTCAAGAAGCCGTTCACTAAGACTGTTCTTGTGGAATTTGCTAAGTGATATTTGGAAGCCCAGAGAGGGCTACGGTGAAAAAGGAAATATCTTCCGTTAAAAACTGGAAAGAAGATTTCTGAGAAACTGCTTTGTGTTCTGTTAATTCATCTCACAGTGTTACAGCTTTCCCCTCCAGAAGTCTTTGGCTAAGACTATTCTTGTGGAATTTGCAAAGTGATATTTCGAAGCCCTTAGAGGGCCATGGTGAAAAAGGAAATACCCTAAGATAAAAACTGAAAAGAAGCTTTCTGAGCAACTGCTTTGTTTCCTGTTAAATCAACTCACAGAGTTACAGCTTTCCCCTCAAGAAGCCTGTCGCTAAGGCTGTTTTTGTGGAATTTGCAAAGTGATATTTGGAAGCCCATAGATGGCTATGGTGAAAATGGAAATATCCTAAGATAAAAATAGAAAAGAAGCTTTCTGAGATACTGCCTTGTGTTCTGTTAGTTCATCTCACAGAGTTACAGCTTTACCCTCAAGAAACCGTTCACTAAGTCTGTTCTTGTGAAATTTGCAAAGTGATATTGGAAGCCCGTAGAGGGCTATGGTGAAAAAGGAAATAACTTCAGTTTAAAACTGGAAAGAATCGTTCTGAGAAACTACTTTGTGTTCTCTTAATTCAACTCACAGAGTTACAGCTTTCCCTTCAATAAGCCTTTCACTAAGACAGTTCTTGTGGAATTTGCAAAGAGATATTTGGAGCCCTTAGAAGGCGATGGTGAAAAAGGAAATATCCTAATATAAAAACTGAACAGAAGCTTTCTGAGAAACTGCTTTGTGTACTGTTAATTCATCTCACGGAGTTACAGCTTGTCCCTGCAGAAGCCTTTCACTAAGACTGTTCTTGTGGAATTTGCAAAGAGAAAATTCGAAGCCTATAGAGGGCTATGGTGAAAAAGGGAATATCTTCCGTTAAAAACCGAAAAGAAGCTTTCTGAGAAACTGCTTTGTGTTCTGTTAGTTCATCTCACAGAGTTTGAGCTTTCCTCTCAAGGAGCCGTTCACAAAGACTCTTCTTGTGCAATTTGCAAATTCATATTTGGTAACCCATAGAGGGCTATGGTGAAAAAGGAAATATCTCCCGTTAAAAAGGAGAAAGCAGTTTCTTGAGCAACTGGCGTGTTTTCTGTTAATACATCTCACCGAATTAGAGCTTTCCCTTCCAGAAGCCTTTCGCTAAGACTGTTCTTGTGGAATTTGCAACGTGATATTTGGAAGACCATAGAGGGCTATGGTGAAAAAGGAAATAGCCTAAGATAGAAACTGAACAGAAGCTTTCTGAAAAACTGGTTTGTGTTCTGTTGAATCATCCCAAAGAATTTGAGCTTTCCCCTTAAGAAGCCTTTAGCTAATACTGTTCTTGTGGAATTTGCAAAGTGATATTCGGAAGTCCATAGAGTGCTATAGTGAAAATGGAAATATCCTAAGATAAAAACTGAAATGAAGCTTTCTGAGAAACTGCCTTGTGTTCTGTTAGTTCATCTCATAGAGTTACAGCTTTCCCTTCAAGAAGCCGTTCACTAAGACTGTTCTTGTGAAATTTGCAAAGTGATATTTGGAAGCCCATAGAAGTCTATGGTGAAAAAGGAAATACCTTCAATTAGAAACTAGAAAGAAGCTTTCTGAGAAGCTGCTTTGTGTTCTGTTAATTCATCTCAGAGTGTTACAGCTTTCCCCTCAAGAAGCCTGTCGCTAAGACTGTTCTTGAGGGACTTCCAAAGTGATATTTGGAAGCCCTTAGAGGGCTATGGTGAAAAAGCAATATCTTCCGTTAAAAACCGGAAAGAAGATTTCTGAGAAACTTCTTTGTGTTCTGTTAATTCATCTCACAGAGTTACAGCTTTCACCTCAAGAAGCCTTTCGCTAAGACTCTTCTTGTGGAATTTGCAAAGTGATATTTGGAATCTTATATAGGGCTAATGTGAAAAAGGAAATATGTTCCGTTAAAAACTGAAAAGAAGCTTTCTGAGAAACTGCTTTGTGTTCTGTTAATTCATCTCACAGAGTTACAGCATATCCCTCCAGAAGCCTTTCGCTAAGACTGTTCTTGTGGAATTTGCAAAGTGTAATTTGGAAGCCCATGGAGGGCTATGGTGAAATAGGAAATATTTTCCGTTAAAAACCGGAACGAAGCTTTCTGAGAAATTGTTTTGTGTTCTGTTTATTCATCTCACAACGTTACAGCTTTCCCTTCAAGAAGTCGTTAACTAAGATTGTTTTTGTGGAATTTGGAAAGTGATATTTGGAAGCCCCTAGAGGGCTATGGTGAAAAAGGAAATAGCCTAAGATAAAAACTGATAAGAAGCTTTCTGAAAAAATGACTTGTGTTCTGTCAATTCAACTCACAGTGCTACAGCTTACCCCTCAAGAAGACTTTCGCTAAGACTGTTGTTGTGGAATTTGCAAAATGATATTTGGAAGCCCATACAGGGCTATGGTTAAAAAGGAAATATCTTCCGTTAAAACTGGAAAGAAGCTTTCTGTGAAACTGCTTTGTGTTCTGTTAATTCATCTCACAGATTTGCAGCTTTCCCCTCTAGAAGCCTTTCGCTAAGACTGTCCTTGTGGGATGTGCAAAGTGATATTTGGAAGACCATGGAGGGGTATGGTGAAAAAGGAAATATCCTGAGTTAAAAACTGGAAAGAAGGTTTCTGAGAAACTGCTTTGTGTTCTGTTAATTTATCTCACAGAGTTACAGCTTTCGCCTCAAGAAGTCTTTTGCTAAGACTGCTGTTGTGGCATTTCCAAAGTGATATTTGGAAGCCCATAGAGGGCTATGGCGAAAAAAGAATTATCTTCCGTTAAAAACTGGAAAGAATCTTTCTGAGAAACTGCTTTGTGTTCTGTTAATTCATGTCAGAGAGTTACAGCTTTCCCCTCCAGAAACCTTTCGCTAAGACTGTTGTTTTGTAATTTGCAAAGTGATATTTCGAAGCCCATTCAGTGCTATGGTGAAAAAGGAAATATCCTAAGATAAAAACTGAAAAGAAGCTTTCCTAGAAACTGCTTTGTGTTCTGTTAATTCATCTCACAGAGTTACAAGTTTGCCTTCCAGAAGCCTTTCGCTAAGACTGTTCCTGCGGAATTTGCAAAGTGATATTTGGAAGCTCATAGAGGGCTATGATGAAAACGGAAATATCATCAGTTAAAAACTGAAAAGAAGCTTTCTGAGAAACTGTCGTGTGTTTTGTTAATTATACATCTGACCGAATTACGGCTTTCCCCACAAGAAGCCTTCACTAAGAATGTTCTTGTGGAATATTCAAAATCATATTTGGAAGCCCATAGAGGGCTGTGGTGAAAACGGAAATATCTTCCGATATAAACTGGAAAGAAGCTTTCTGAGAAACTGCTTTGTGTTCTGTTAATTCATCTCACAGAGTTACAGCTTGCCCTTCCAGAAGCCTTTTGCTAAGACTGTTCCTGTGGAATTTGCAAAGTGATATTTGGAAGCCCTTAGAGGTCTACGGTATAAAAGGAAATATCTTCAATTAAAAACTGGAAAGAAGCTTTCTGAGAGATTCCTTTGTATTCTGTTAATTCATTTCACAGAATTACAGCTTTCGCCTCAAGAAGTCTTTCGCTAAGAATCTTCTTGTGGAATTTGCAAAGTGATATTTGGAAGCCCATAGAATGCTATGATGAAAAAGGAAATATCTTCCGTTAAAAACTGGATAGAAGATTTCTGAGAAACTGCTTTGTGTTGTGTTAATTCATCTCAGAGAGTTACAGCTTTCCCTCAAGGAGCCTTTCGCTAAGTCTGTTCTTGTGGAATTTGCAAAGTGATATTTGGAAGACCCTAGAGGGCTATGGTGAAAAAGGAAATATCTTCCGTTAAAAACCGAAAAGAAGATTTCTGAGAAACTGCTTTGTGTTCTGTTAATTCATCTCACAGAGTTACAGCTTTCACCTCAAAGAGGCTTTCGCTAAGACTCTTCTTGTGGAATTTGTAAAGTGATATTTGAAAGCCCATAGAGGGTTATGGTGAAAAAGGAAAATCTTCCCTTAAAAACTGGAAAGTAGCTTTCTGAGAAACTGCTTTGTGTTCTGTTAATTCATCTCACAGTTACTGCTTTCCCCTCAAGAAGCCTTTCGCTAAGACTCTTCTTGTGGAATTGGCAAAGTGATATTTGGAAGCCCATAGATGTCTATGGTGAAAAAGGAAATATCTTCCGTTAAAAATTGGAAAGAAGCTTTCTGAGAAACTGCTGTGTGTTCTGTTAATTCATCTCACAGAGTCACCGATTTCATCTCAAGAAGCCTTTCGCTTAGACTGTTCTCGTGGAATTTTCATAGTGATATTTTCAAGCCCATAGAGGGCTAAGGTGAAAAAGGAAATATCGTAAGATAAAAACTGAAAAGAAGCTTTCTGAGAAACTACTTTGTGTTCTGTTAATTCATCTCACAGAGTTACAGCTTTGCCCTGAACAAGCCTTTCGCGAAGATTCTTCTTGTGGAATTTGCAAAGTGATATTTGGAACCCCTAGAGGGCTATGTTGAAAAATGAAATATTTTCCGTTAAAAACTGGAAAGAAGCTTTCTGAGAAACTGCTCTGTGGTCTGTTAAATCATCTCACAGAGTTACTGCTTTCCCAGCAAGAAGCCATTTTCTAAGATTCTTCTTGTGGATTTTGCAAAGTGATATTGGAAGCCCATAGAGCGCTATGGTGAAAAAGGAAATACCTTCCGTTAAAAACTGGAAAGAAGATTTCTGAGAAACTGATTTGTGTTCTGTTAATTCATCTCACAGAGTTACTGCTTTCCCCACAAGAAGCCTTTTGCTAAGACTGTTCTTGTGGAATTTGCAAAGTGATATTTGGAAGTCCGTAGAGGGATATGGTAAAAAAGGTTATATCTTCCGGTGAAAACTGGAAAGAAGCTTTCAGAGAAACTGCTTTGTGTTCTGTTAACTCATCTAACAGAGTTACAGCATTCCTTTCAAGAAGCCTTTCGCAAAGTCTGTTCATGTGGAATTTGCAAAGTGATTTTTGGAAGCAAATAGAGGGCTACGGGAAAAAGGAAATATCTTCCGTTAAAAACTGGAAAGAAGCTTTCTGGGAAACTGCTTTGTGCTCTGTTAATTCATCTCACAGAGTTACAGCTTTACGCGCAAGAAGCCTTTCGCGAAGACTGTTCTAGTGGAATTTGCAAAGTGATATTTGGAAGTCCATAGAGGGCTGGGGTTAAAAAAAGAAATATCTTCCGTTAAAAACTGGGAAGAAGCTTTCTGAGAAACTGCTTTGTGTTCTGTTAATTCATCTCACAGAGTCACTGCTTTCACCTCAAGAAGCCTTTCACTAAGACAGTTCTTGTGGAATTTTCATAGTGATATTTTCAAGCGTATAGTGGGCTATGGTGAAAAAGGAAATATCCTAAGATAAAAACTGAAAAGAAGCATTCTGAGAAACTACTTTGTGTTCTGTTAATTCATCTCACAGAGTTACAGCTTTCCCCTGAAGAAGCCTTTCGCGAAGACTCTTCTTGTGGTATTGGCAAAGTGATATTTGGAAGCCCGTAGACGGCTATGGTGAAAAAGGAAATATCTTCCGTTAAAAACTCGAAACAAGCTTTCTGAGAAACTGCTCTGTGTTCTGTTAATTCATCTCACAGAGTTACAGCTTTCCCCTCAAGAAGCCTTTCGCTAAGACTGTTTTTGTGAAATTTTCAAAGTGATATTTGGAAGCCCATAGAAGGCTATGGGGAAAAAGGAAATATCTTCCGTTAATAAATGGAAAGAAGCTTTCTGAGAAATTGCTTTGTGTTCTGTTAATTCATTTCACAGAGTTACTGCGTTCCTCTCAAGAAGCCTTTCGCTAAGACTCTTCTTGTGGAATTTGTAAAGTGATATTTGGAAGCCCATAGAGGGCTATGGTGAAAAAGGAAAATCTTCCCTTAAAAACTGGAAAGAAGCTTTCTGAGAAACTGCTTTGTGTTCTGTTAATTCATCTCACAGTTACTGCTTTCCCCTCAAGAAGCCTTTCGCTAAGACTCTTCTTGTGGAATTGGCAAAGTGATATTTGGAAGCCCCTAGAGGTCTATGGTGAAAAAGGAAATATCTTCCGGTAAAAGCTGGAAAGAAGCTTTCTGAGAAACTGCTTTGTGTTCTGTTAATTCATCTCACAGAGTCACTGCTTTCACCTCAAGAAGCGTTTCGCTAAGACTGTTCTTGTGGAATATTCATAGTGACATTTTCAAGCCCATAGAGGTCTAAGGTGAAAAGGAAATATCCTAAGATAAAAACTGAAAAGAAGCCTTCTGATAAACTACTTTGTGTTCTGTTAATTCATCTCACAGATTTACAGCTTTCCCCTGAAAAAGCCTTTCACGAAGACTCTTCTTGTGGAATTTGCAAGGTGATATTTGGAAGCCCATAGAGGGCTATGCTGGAAAAGGAAATATCTTCCGTTAAAAACTGGAAATAAGCTTTCTGAGAAATTGCTTTGTGTTCTGTTAATTCATCTCACAGAGTTACAGCTTGCCCCTCAAGAAGCTTTTCGCTAAGACTTTTCTTGTGGAATTGGCAAAGTGATATTAGGAAGCCCATGGAGGGTTAAGGTGAAAAAGGAAATATTTTCCATTAAAAACTGGTAAGAAGCTTTCTGAGAAACTGCTTTGTGTTCTCTTAATTCATCTCACAGAGTTACCGCTTTCCCCTCAAGAAGACCTTCGCTAAGACTATTCTTGTGGAATTTGCAAAGTGATATTAAGAAGTCCATAGAGGGCTACGGTGAAAAAGCAAATATCTTCCGTTAAAAACTGGAAAGAAGCTTTGTGAGAAACTGCTTTGTGTTCTGTTAATTCATCCGACAGAGTTACAGCTTTCCCTTCAAGATACGTTTCGCTACATCTATTTTTGTGGAATTTGCGCAGTGATATTTGGAAGCCCTTAGAGGACTATGGTGAAAAAGGAAATATCTTCCGTTAAAAACTTTAAAGAAGCTTTCTGAGAAACTACTTTGTGTTCTGTTAATTCATCTCACCGAGTTACAGCTTTCACTTCGAAGAACCTTTCGCTAAGACTCTTCTTGTGGAATTGGCAAAGTGATATTTGGAAGCCCGTAGAGGTCTATGGTGAAAAAGGAAATATCTTCCGTTAAAACCTGAAAAGAAGCTTTCTGAGAAACTGTTCTGTGTTCTGTTAATTCATCTTACAGAGTTACAGCTTTCCCCTCAAGAAGCCTCTCGCTAAGACTGTTCTTGTGGAATTTTCAAAGTGATATTTGGAAGCTAATAGAGGGCTACGGTGAAAAAGGAAATATCTTCCGTTAATAAATGGAAAGAAGCTTTCTGAGAAATTGCTTTGTGTTCTGTTAATTCATCTCACAGAGTTACTGCGTTCCTCTCAAGAAGCCTTTCGCTAAGACTCTTCTTGCGGAATTTGTAAAGTGATATTTGGAATCCCATAGAGGGTTATGGTGAAAAAGGAAAATCTTCCCTTAAAAACTGGAAAGAAGCTTTCTGAGAAACTGCTTTGTGTTCTGTTAATTCATCTCACAGAGTCACTCCTTTCACCTGAAGAAGCCTTTCGCTTAGACTGTTCTTGTGGAATTTTCATAGTGATATTTTCAAGCCCATAGAGGGCTAAGATGAAAAAGGAAATATCCTAAGATAAAAACTGAAAAGAAGCATTCTGAGAAACTACTTTGTGTTCTGTTAATTCATCTCACAGAGTTACAGCTTTCCCCTGAAGAAGCCTTTCGCGAAGATACTTCCTGTGGAATTTGCAAAGTGATATCTGGAAGCCCATAGAGGGCTATGGTGAAAAAGGAAATATCTTCCGTTAAAAACTGGAAAGAAGCTTTCTGAGAAACTGCTCTGTGTTCTGATAATTCATCTCACAGGGTTACTGCTTTCCCAGCAAGAAGCCATTCTCTAAGATTCTTCTTGTGGATTTTGCAAAGTGATATTGGAAGCCCATAGAGCGCTATGGTGAAAAAGGAAATATCTTAAGTTAAAAACTGGAAAGAAGCTTTCTGAGAAACTACTTTGTGTTCTGTTAATTCATCTCACAGAGTTACACCTTTCCCCTCAAGAAGCCTTTCGCTAAGAGTGTTCTTGTGGAATTTGCAAATGTATATTTGGAAGACCTTAGAAGGCTATGGTGAAAAAGGAAATATACTAAGATAAAAACTGAAAAGAAGCTTTCTGAGAAACTGCTTTGTGTTGTGTTTAATCATCTCAGAGAGGTACAATTTTCCCCTCAAGAAGTCTTTCTCTAAGACTGATCTTGTGCAAATTGCAAAGTGATGTTTGGAAGCTCATAGGGGCTATGGTGAAAAAGGAAATATACTAAGATAAAAACCGAAAAGAAACTTTCTGTGAAACTGCTTAGTGTTCTGTTAGTTCTTCTCACAGAGTTACAGCTTTCCCCTCAGGAAGCCGTTCACTAAGACTGTTCTTTTGAAATTTGGAAAGTAATTTTTGGAAGCCCATAGAGGGCTAAGGTGAAAAAGGAAATATCTTCCGTTAAAAACTTGAAAGAAAAATTCTGAGAAACTGCTTTGTGTTTTGTTAATTGGTCTCAGAGAGTTACAGCTTTCCCCTCAAGAAGTCTTTCCCTAAGACTGTTCTTGTGGAATTTTCAAAGAGATATTTGGAAGCCCATAGAGAGCTATGGTGAAAAAGGAAATATCTTCCTTAAAAAGCTGGAAAGAAGCTTTCTGAGAGACAGCTTTGTGTTCCATTAATTCATCTCACAGAGTTACAGATTTCCTCTCAAGAAGCCTTTCGCTAAGACTGTTCTTGTGGAATTTGCAAAGTGATATTTGGAAGACCTTAAAGGGCCATGGTGAAAAAGGAAATATCTTCAGTTAAAAAGTGGAAAGGAGCTTCCTGAGAGACTGCTTTGTATTCTCTTAATTCATCTCACACAATTACAGCTTTCCTCTCAAGAAGCCTTTCGCTAAGACTGCTCTTGTGGAATTTGCAGAGTGATATTTGGAAGCCCATAGAGGACTATGGTGAAAAAGGAAATATCTTCCGTTAAAAACTGGAAAGAAGCTTTCTGAGAAACTGCTTTGTGTTCTGTTAATTCATCTCACAGAATTACATCTTTCCCCTCAAGAAGCCTTTCGCTGAGGTTGTTCTTGTGGAATTTGCAACGTGATATTTGGAAGCCCATAGAGGGCTACGGTGAAAAAGGAAATATCTTCCTTTAAAAACTGGAAAGAAGCTTTCTGAGAAACTGTTTTGTGTTCTGTTAATTCATCTCACAGAGTTAGAGCTTTCTCCTCAAGAATTCTTTCGCTAAGACTTTTCTTGGGGAATTTGCAAAGTGATATTTGGAAGCCCACAGAGGGCTAAGGTGAAAAAGGAAATATCTTCCGTTAAAAACTGAAAAGAAGATTTCTGAGAGACTGCTTTGGGTTCTGTTAATTCATCTCACAGACTTACAGCTTTCCCCTCAAGAAGCCTTTCCCTAAGACTGTTCTTGTGGAATTTGCAACGTGATATTTGGAAGCCCATAGAGAGCTATGGTGAAAAAGGAAATATCCTAAAATAAAAAAACAAAGGAATCTTACTGAGAAACTGTTTTGTGTTCTGTTAATTCATCTCACAAAGTTACAGATTTTCCTTTAAGAAACTTTTCTCTAAGACTGTTCTTGTGGAATTTACAAAGTGATATTTGGAAGCCCATAGAGGGCTATGGTGAAAAAGGATATATCTTCCGTTAAAAACTGGAAATAATCTTTCTAAGAAACTGCTTTGTGTTTTTTTAAATTCATCTCAGAGAGTTACAGCTTTTCCTCAAGAAGCCATTCGCTAAGACTGTTGTGTGGAATTTACAACGTGATATTTGGAAACCCTTAGAGGGCTATGGTGAAAAAGGAAATATCCTAAGATAAAAACTGAAAAGAAGCTTTCTGAGAAACTGCTTTGTGTTCTGTTAATTCATCTCACAGAGTTACAGCTTTCCCTTCAAGAAGCCTTTCGCTAAGTCTGTTCTTGTGAATATGCAAAGTGATAGTTGGAAGCCCGTAAGTGGCCATGTTGAAAAAGGAAATATCTTCAGTTAAAAACTGGAAAGAAGATTTCTGAGAGACTGCTTTGTGTTCTGTTAATTCATCTCACAGAGTTACAGCTCTCCCCTCAAGAATTCTTTCGTGAAGGCTGTTGTTGTTTAACTTGCAAAGTGATATTTGCAAGCCCGTAGAGGGCTATGGTGAAAAAGGAAATATCTTCAGTTTAAAACTGAAAAGAAGTCTTCTGAGAAACTCCTTTTTGTTCTGTTAATTCATCTCAGAGGGTTACAGCTTTCTCCTCAAGAAGCCTTTCGCTAGGACTGTTCTTGTGGAATTTGGAAAGTGATATTTGGTCTCACATAGAGTGCTATGGTGAAAAAGGAAATATCTTAAGTTAAAAACTGGAAAGAAGCTTTCTGAGAAAGTATTTTGTGTTCTGTTAATTCATCTCACAGAATTACAGCTTTCTCCACAAGAAGCCTTTCGCTAAGACTGTTCTTGTGAAATTTGCACTGTGATATTTGAAAGCCCCAAGAGGTCTATGGTGGAAAAGGTAATATCTTCAGTTAAAGACTGTAAAGAAGTCTTCTGAGAAAACGCTTTGTGTTCTGTTAATTCATCTCACAGAGTTACAGCTTTCCCCTCATGAAACCTTTTGCTAAGACTTTTCTTGTGGAATTTGCAAAGTGATATTTGGAAGCCCTTGGAGAACTATGGTGAAAAAGGAAATATCCTAAGATAAAAACTGAAAAGAAGCTTTCTCAGGAACTGCTTTCTGTACTGTTAACTCATCTCAGAGATTTACAGCTTTCTGTTCAAGAAGCCTTTCGCAAAGACTGTTCTTTTGGAATTTGCAAAGATGATATTTGGAAGCCCATATAGAGCTATGGTGAAAATGGAAATATCCTAAGATAAAAGCCGAAAAGAAGCTTTCTGAGAAACTGCTTTGTCTTCTGTTAATTCTCCTCACAGAGTTACAGCTTTCCTCTCTAGAAGCCTTTCTCTAAGACTGTTCTTGTGGAATATGCAAAGTGATATTTGGAAGCCCATAGAGGTCTAAGCTGAAAATGGAATTATGTTAAGATAAAAACTGAAAAAAATCTTTCTGGAAAATTGCTTTGTGTTCTGTTAGTTCATCTCACAGAGTTACAGCTTTCCCCTCAAGAAGCCTTTCACTAAGACAGTTTTTGTGAAATTTGCAAACTGATATTTGGAAGCCCATAGAGGGCTACGGTGAAGAAGGAAATATCCTAAGATAAAAACTGAAAAGTAGCTTTCTGTGAAACTGCTTTGTGTTCTGTTAATTCATCTCACAGAGTTACAGCTTTCCCCTCAAGAAGCCGTTCACTAAGACAGTTTTTGTGAAATTTGCAAACTGATATTTGGAAGCCCAAAGAGGGCTACGGTGAAGAAGGAAATATCCTAAGATAAAAACTGAAAAGTAGCTTTCTGTGAAACTGCTTTGTGTTCTGTTGATTCATCTCACAGAGTTACAGCTTTCCCCTCAAGAAGCCTTTCGCTAAGGCTGTTCTTGTGGAATTTGCAAAGTGATATTTGGAATCCCATAGCGGGCTATGGTGAAAAAGGAAATATTTTACTTTAAAAACTGGAAAGAAGCTTTCTGAGAAACTGTTTTGTGTTCTGTTAATTCATCTCACAGAGTTACAGCTTTCCCCTCAAGAAACCTTTCCCGAAGACTGTTCTTGTGGAATTTGAAAAGTGATATTTGGAAGCCCATAGAGAGCTATGGTGAAAAAGCAAATATCCTAAGATAAAAACCCAAAGGAATCTTTCTGAGAAACTTCTTTGTGTTCTGTTAATTCATTTCAGAGAATTACAGCTTTCCCCTCAAGAATCCTTTCAATAACGCAGTTGTTGTGGAATTTGCAAAGTCTTCCTTGGAAACCCTTACAGGGCTATGGTGAAAATGGAAATATCCTAAGATAAAAACCGAAAAGAAGCGTTCTGAGAAACTGCTTTGTGTTCTGTTAGTTCATCTCACGGAGTTACACCTTTTCCCTCAAGAAGGCTTTCCCTAAGACTGTTCTTGTGGAATTTGCAAAGTGATATTGGAAGTCCTGAAGGGCTATGCTGAAAAAGGAAATATCTTCCGTTAAAAACTGGAAAGAAGGTTTCTGAGAAACTGCTGTGGGTTCTGTTAATTCATCTCACAGAGTTACAGCTTTCCCTTCAAGAAGCCTTTCGCTAAGACTGTTCTTGTGGAATTTGCAAAGTGATATTTGGAAGCCCATAGAGGACTATAGTGGAAAAGGAAATATCTTCCATTAAACACTGGAAAGAAACTTTCTGAGAAACTGCTTTGTATTCTGTTAATTCATCTCAGAGAGTTACAGCTTTCTCCCAACGAAGATTTTCGCAAAGGCTGTTCTTGTGGAATTTGCACAGTGATATTTCAAAGCCCATAGAGGGCTATCGTGAAAAAGAAAACATCTTCCATTAAAAACTGAAAAGAAGATTTCTGAGAAACTGTTTTGTGTCTGTTAATTCATCTTACAGATTTACATCTTTCTCCTCAAAAAGCCTTTCGCTAAGTCTGTTCTTGTGGCATTTCAAATGTGATATTTGGAAGCCCTTAGAGGGCTCTGGTGAAAAAGAAAATATCTTCCGTTAAAAACTTGAGAGAAGATTTCTGAGAATCTGTTTTGTGTTTTCTTAAATGATCTCACAGAGTTACAGCTTTCCCCTCAAGAAGCCTTTCCCTAAGACTGTTCTTGTGGAATTTGCAAAGAGATATTTAGAAGCCCATAGAGAGCTGTGGCCAAAAAGAAAATATCTTCCGTTAAAAACTGAAAAGAAGATTTCTGAGAAACTGCTTTGTCTTTGTTAATTCATCTCACAGAGTTACAGCTTTCCCCTCAAGAAGCCTTTCCCCAAGACTGTTTTTGTGGAATTTGAAAGTGATTTTTGAAAGCCCATGGAGGTCTATGGTGAAAAAGGAAATATCCTAAGATAAAAACTGAAAAGAGGTTTTCTGAGAAACTGTTTTGTGTTCTGTTAATTCATCGCACAGAGTTTCAGCTTTCCCCTCAAGAAGACTTTCTCTAAGGCTGTTCTTGTGGAATTTGCAAAGTGATAATTGGAAGCCCATAGAGGGCTACGGTGAAAAAGGAAATATCATAAGATAAAAACTGGAAAGAAGCTTTCTGAGAAACAGTTTTGTGTCTGTTAATTCATCTTACAGATTTACAACTTTCTCCTCAAAAAGCCTTTCGCTAAGACTGTTCTTGTGGAACTTGAAATGTGGCATTTGGAAACCCATAGAGGGCTATAGTGAAAAAGGAAATATCTTCCGTTAAAAACTTGAAAGAAAAATTCTGAGAAACTGCTTTGTGTTTTGTTAATTGGTCTCAGAGAGTTACAGCTTTCCCCTCAAGAAGACTTTCCCTAAGACTGTTCTTGTGGAATTTGCAAAGTGATATTTGGAAGCCCATAGAGGGCTATGGTGAAAAAGGAATTATCTTACGTTAAAAACTGGAAAGAAGCTTTCTGGAAACTGTTTTGTGTTCTGTTAATTCATCACACAGAGTTACAGCTTTCTTCTCAAGAAGCCTTTCGCTAAGACTCTTCTTGTGGAATTTACAAAGTGAAATTTGGAAGCCCAGAGAGGGCTAAGGTGAAAAAGGAAATATTTTCCGTTAAAAAATGAAAAGAAGATTTCTGAGAAACTGCTTTGGGTTATTTTAATTCATCTCACAGAGTTACACTTTTCCCGTCAAAAAGCCTTTCCCTCAGACTGTTATTGTGGAATTTGAAAAGTGATATTTGGAATCCCATAGAGGGCTATGGTGAAACAGGAAATATCCTCCGTAAAAACTGGAAAGAATCTTTCGGAGAAACTGTTTTGTGTTCTCTTAATTCATCTCACAGAGTTACAGCTTTCCTCTCAAGAAGTCTTTCATAAACGCTGTTCTTGTTAAATTTGCAAAGTGATATTTGGAAGCCCATAGAGGGCTATGGTGAAATAGGAAATATCTTCAGTTAAAAACTGAAAAGAAGCTTTCTAAGAAACTGCTTTTTGTTCTGTTAATTCATCTCAGAGAGTTACAGCTTTCTCCTCAGGAAGCCTTTCGCTAGGACTGGTCTTGTGGAATTTGCAAAGTGATATTTGGAAGCCCATAGAGTGCTATGCTGAAAAAGGAAATATCTTCAGTTAAAAACTGGAAAGAAGATTTCTGAGAAACATTTTTGTGTTCTCTTCTTTCATCTCACAGAGTTTCAGCTTTCTCCGCAAGAAGCCTTCCGCTAAGACTGTTCTTGTGGAATTTGCAAAGTGATATTTGAAAGCCTAAAGAGGTCTATGGTGAAAAAGGAAATATCTTCAGCTAAAAACTGGAAAGAAGTTTTCTGAGAAAATGCTTTGTGTTCTGTTAATTCATCTCAGAGACTTACAGATATCCGTTCAAGAAGCCTTTCGCAAAGACTCTTATTTTGTAATTGGCAAAGTGATATTTGGAAGCCGATAGGGAGCTATGGTGCAAATGGAAATATTCTAAGATAAAAACCGGAAAGAAATTTTCTGAGAAACTGCTTTGTCTTCTGTTAATTCATCTCACAGAGTTACAGCTTTCCCCCCAAGAAGCCTTTCGCTAAGACTGTTCTTGTGGAATTTGTAAAGTGATATTTGGAAGCCCATCGAGGGCTAAGGTGAAAATGGAAATATCCTAAGATGAAAACCGAAAAGAACCTTTTTGGGAAACTTTTTTCTGTTCTGTTAGTTCATCTCACAGAGTTACAGCTTTCCCCTCAAGAAGCCGTTCACTAAGACAGTTTTTGTGAAATTTACAAACTGATATTTGGAAGCCCATAGAGGGCCATGGTGAAAAAGGAAATATCTTCAGTTAAAAACTGAAAGAAGCTTCCTGAGAAACTGCTTTGTGTTCTGTAAATTCATCTCACAGGGTTACAGCTTTCCTCTCAAGAAGCCTTTCGCTGAGGTTGTTCTTGTGGAATTTGCAACGTGATATTTGGAAGCCCATAGAGGGCTACGGTGAAAAAGGAAATATCTTCCTTTAAAAACTGGAAAGAAGCTTTCTGAGAAACTGTTTTGTGTTCTGTTAATTCATCTCACAAAGTTAGAGCTTTCTCCTCAAGAATTCTTTCGCTAAGACTTTTCTTGTGGAATTTGCAAAGTGATATTTGGAAGCACACAGAGGGCTAAGGTGAAAAAGGAAATATCTTCCGTTAAAAACTGAAAAGAAGATTTCTGAGAGACTGCTTTGGGTTCTGTTAATTCATCTCACAGACTTACAGCTTTCCCCTCAAGAAGCCTTTCCCTAAGACTGTTCTTGTGGAATTTGCAACGTGATATTTGGAAGCCCATAGAGAGCTATGGTGAAAAAGGAAATATCCTAAAATAAAAAAACAAAGGAATCTTACTGAGAAACTGTTTTGTGTTCTGTTAATTCATCTCACAAAGTTACAGCTTTTCCTTTAAGGAACTTTTCTCTAAGACTGTTCTTGTGGAATTTACAAAGTGATATTTGGAAGCCCATAGAGGGCTATGGTGAAAAAGGATATATCTTCCGTTAAAAACTGGAAATAATCTTTCTAAGAAACTGCTTTGTGTTTTTTTTAAATTCATCTCAGAGAGTTACAACTTTTCCTCAAGAAGCCATTCGCTAAGACTGTTGTGTGGAATTTACAACGTGATATTTGGAAACCCTTAGAGGGCTATGGTGAAAAAGGAAATATCCTAAGATAAAAACTGAAAAGAAGCTTTCTGAGAAACTGCTTTGTGTTCTGTTAATTCATCTCACAGAGTTACAGTTTTCCCTTCAAGAAGCCTTTCGCTAAGTCTGTTCTTGTGAATATGCAAAGTGATAGTTGGAAGCCCGAAAGTGGCCATGTTGAAAAAGCAAATATCTTCAGTTAAAAACTGGAAAGAAGATTTCTGAGAGACTGCTTTGTGTTCTGTTAATTCATCTCACAGAGTTACAGCTCTCCCCTCAAGAATTCTTTCGTGAAGGCTGTTGTTGTTTAACTTGCAAAGTGATATTTGCAAGCCCGTAGAGGGCTATGGTGAAAAAGGAAATATCTTCAGTTTAAAACTGAAAAGAAGTCTTCTGAGAAACTCCTTTTTGTTCTGTTAATTCATCTCAGAGGGTTACAGCTTTCTCCTCAAGAAGCCTTTCGCTAGGACTGTTCTTGTGGAATTTGGAAAGTGATATTTGGTCTCACATGGAGTGCTATGGTGAAAAAGGAAATATCTTAAGTTAAAAACTGGAAAGAAGCTTTCTGAGAAAGTATTTTGTGTTCTGTTAATTCATCTCACAGAATTACAGCTTTCTCCACAAGAAGCCTTTCGCTAAGACTGTTCTTGTGGAATTTGCACTGTGATATTTCAAAGCCCCAAGAGGTCTATGTTGGAAAAGGTAATATCTTCAGTTAAAGACTGTAAAGAAGTCTTCTGAGAAAACGCTTTGTGTTCTGTTAATTCATCTCACAGAGTTACAGCTTTCCCCTCATGAAACCTTTTGCTAAGACTTTTCTTGTGGAATTTGCAAAGTGATATTTGGAAGCCCTTGGAGAACTATGGTGAAAAAGGAAATATCCTAAGATAAAAACTGAAAAGAAGCTTTCTCAGGAACTGCTTTCTGTACTGTTAACTCATCTCAGAGATTTACAGCTTTCTGTTCAAGAAGCCTTTCGCAAAGACTGTTCTTTTGGAATTTGCAAAGATGATATTTGGAAGCCCATATAGAGCTATGGTGAAAATGGAAATATCCTAAGATAAAAGCCGAAAAGAAGCTTTCTGAGAAACTGCTTTGTCTTCTGTTAATTCTCCTCACAGAGTTACAGCTTTCCTCTCTAGAAGCCTTTCTCTAAGACTGTTCTTGTGGAATATGCAAAGTGATATTTGGAAGCCCATAGAGGTCTAAGCTGAAAATGGAATTATGTTAAGATAAAAACTGAAAAAAATCTTTCTGGAAAATTGCTTTGTGTTCTGTTAGTTCATCTCACAGAGTTACAGCTTTCCCCTCAAGAAGCCTTTCACTAAGACAGTTTTTGTGAAATTTGCAAACTGATATTTGGAAGCCCATAGAGGGCTACGGTGAAGAAGGAAATATCCTAAGATAAAAACTGAAAAGTAGCTTTCTGTGAAACTGCTTTGTGTTCTGTTAATTCATCTCACAGAGTTACAGCTTTCCCCTCAAGAAGCCGTTCACTAAGACAGTTTTTGTGAAATTTGCAAACTGATATTTGGAAGCCCAAAGAGGGCTACGGTGAAGAAGGAAATATCCTAAGATAAAAACTGAAAAGTAGCTTTCTGTGAAACTGCTTTGTGTTCTGTTGATTCATCTCACAGAGTTACAGCTTTCCCCTCAAGAAGCCTTTCGCTAAGGCTGTTCTTGTGGAATTTGCAAAGTGATATTTGGAATCCCATAGCGGGCTATGGTGAAAAAGGAAATATTTTACTTTAAAAACTGGAAAGAAGCTTTCTGAGAAACTGTTTTGTGTTCTGTTAATTCATCTCACAGAGTTACAGCTTTCCCCTCAAGAAACCTTTCCCGAAGACTGTTCTTGTGGAATTTGAAAAGTGATATTTGGAAGCCCATAGAGAGCTATGGTGAAAAAGCAAATATCCTAAGATAAAAACCCAAAGGAATCTTTCTGAGAAACTTCTTTGTGTTCTGTTAATTCATTTCAGAGAATTACAGCTTTCCCCTCAAGAATCCTTTCAATAACGCAGTTGTTGTGGAATTTGCAAAGTCTTCCTTGGAAACCCTTACAGGGCTATGGTGAAAATGGAAATATCCTAAGATAAAAACCGAAAAGAAGCGTTCTGAGAAACTGCTTTGTGTTCTGTTAGTTCATCTCACGGAGTTACACCTTTTCCCTCAAGAAGGCTTTCCCTAAGACTGTTCTTGTGGAATTTGCAAAGTGATATTGGAAGTCCTGAAGGGCTATGCTGAAAAAGGAAATATCTTCCGTTAAAAACTGGAAAGAAGGTTTCTGAGAAACTGCTGTGGGTTCTGTTAATTCATCTCACAGAGTTACAGCTTTCCCTTCAAGAAGCCTTTCGCTAAGACTGTTCTTGTGGAATTTGCAAAGTGATATTTGGAAGCCCATAGAGGACTATAGTGGAAAAGGAAATATCTTCCATTAAACACTGGAAAGAAACTTTCTGAGAAACTGCTTTGTATTCTGTTAATTCATCTCAGAGAGTTACAGCTTTCTCCCAACGAAGATTTTCGCAAAGGCTGTTCTTGTGGAATTTGCACAGTGATATTTCAAAGCCCATAGAGGGCTATCGTGAAAAAGAAAACATCTTCCATTAAAAACTGAAAAGAAGATTTCTGAGAAACTGTTTTGTGTCTGTTAATTCATCTTACAGATTTACATCTTTCTCCTCAAAAAGCCTTTCGCTAAGTCTGTTCTTGTGGCATTTCAAATGTGATATTTGGAAGCCCTTAGAGGGCTCTGGTGAAAAAGAAAATATCTTCCGTTAAAAACTTGAGAGAAGATTTCTGAGAATCTGTTTTGTGTTTTCTTAAATGATCTCACAGAGTTACAGCTTTCCCCTCAAGAAGCCTTTCCCTAAGACTGTTCTTGTGGAATTTGCAAAGAGATATTTAGAAGCCCATAGAGAGCTGTGGCCAAAAAGAAAATATCTTCCGTTAAAAACTGAAAAGAAGATTTCTGAGAAACTGCTTTGTCTTTGTTAATTCATCTCACAGAGTTACAGCTTTCCCCTCAAGAAGCCTTTCCCCAAGACTGTTTTTGTGGAATTTGAAAGTGATTTTTGAAAGCCCATGGAGGTCTATGGTGAAAAAGGAAATATCCTAAGATAAAAACTGAAAAGAGGTTTTCTGAGAAACTGTTTTGTGTTCTGTTAATTCATCGCACAGAGTTTCAGCTTTCCCCTCAAGAAGACTTTCTCTAAGGCTGTTCTTGTGGAATTTGCAAAGTGATAATTGGAAGCCCATAGAGGGCTACGGTGAAAAAGGAAATATCATAAGATAAAAACTGGAAAGAAGCTTTCTGAGAAACAGTTTTGTGTCTGTTAATTCATCTTACAGATTTACAACTTTCTCCTCAAAAAGCCTTTCGCTAAGACTGTTCTTGTGGAACTTGAAATGTGGCATTTGGAAACCCATAGAGGGCTATAGTGAAAAAGGAAATATCTTCCGTTAAAAACTTGAAAGAAAAATTCTGAGAAACTGCTTTGTGTTTTGTTAATTGGTCTCAGAGAGTTACAGCTTTCCCCTCAAGAAGACTTTCCCTAAGACTGTTCTTGTGGAATTTGCAAAGTGATATTTGGAAGCCCATAGAGGGCTATGGTGAAAAAGGAATTATCTTACGTTAAAAACTGGAAAGAAGCTTTCTGGAAACTGTTTTGTGTTCTGTTAATTCATCACACAGAGTTACAGCTTTCTTCTCAAGAAGCCTTTCGCTAAGACTCTTCTTGTGGAATTTACAAAGTGAAATTTGGAAGCCCAGAGAGGGCTAAGGTGAAAAAGGAAATATTTTCCGTTAAAAAATGAAAAGAAGATTTCTGAGAAACTGCTTTGGGTTATTTTAATTCATCTCACAGAGTTACACTTTTCCCGTCAAAAAGCCTTTCCCTCAGACTGTTATTGTGGAATTTGAAAAGTGATATTTGGAATCCCATAGAGGGCTATGGTGAAACAGGAAATATCCTCCGTAAAAACTGGAAAGAATCTTTCGGAGAAACTGTTTTGTGTTCTCTTAATTCATCTCACAGAGTTACAGCTTTCCTCTCAAGAAGTCTTTCATAAACGCTGTTCTTGTTAAATTTGCAAAGTGATATTTGGAAGCCCATAGAGGGCTATGGTGAAATAGGAAATATCTTCAGTTAAAAACTGAAAAGAAGCTTTCTAAGAAACTGCTTTTTGTTCTGTTAATTCATCTCAGAGAGTTACAGCTTTCTCCTCAGGAAGCCTTTCGCTAGGACTGGTCTTGTGGAATTTGCAAAGTGATATTTGGAAGCCCATAGAGTGCTATGCTGAAAAAGGAAATATCTTCAGTTAAAAACTGGAAAGAAGATTTCTGAGAAACATTTTTGTGTTCTCTTCTTTCATCTCACAGAGTTTCAGCTTTCTCCGCAAGAAGCCTTCCGCTAAGACTGTTCTTGTGGAATTTGCAAAGTGATATTTGAAAGCCTAAAGAGGTCTATGGTGAAAAAGGAAATATCTTCAGCTAAAAACTGGAAAGAAGTTTTCTGAGAAAATGCTTTGTGTTCTGTTAATTCATCTCAGAGACTTACAGATATCCGTTCAAGAAGCCTTTCGCAAAGACTCTTATTTTGTAATTGGCAAAGTGATATTTGGAAGCCGATAGGGAGCTATGGTGCAAATGGAAATATTCTAAGATAAAAACCGGAAAGAAATTTTCTGAGAAACTGCTTTGTCTTCTGTTAATTCATCTCACAGAGTTACAGCTTTCCCCCCAAGAAGCCTTTCGCTAAGACTGTTCTTGTGGAATTTGTAAAGTGATATTTGGAAGCCCATCGAGGGCTAAGGTGAAAATGGAAATATCCTAAGATGAAAACCGAAAAGAACCTTTTTGGGAAACTTTTTTCTGTTCTGTTAGTTCATCTCACAGAGTTACAGCTTTCCCCTCAAGAAGCCGTTCACTAAGACAGTTTTTGTGAAATTTACAAACTGATATTTGGAAGCCCATAGAGGGCCATGGTGAAAAAGGAAATATCTTCAGTTAAAAACTGAAAGAAGCTTCCTGAGAAACTGCTTTGTGTTCTGTAAATTCATCTCACAGGGTTACAGCTTTCCTCTCAAGAAGCCTTTCGCTGAGGTTGTTCTTGTGGAATTTGCAACGTGATATTTGGAAGCCCATAGAGGGCTACGGTGAAAAAGGAAATATCTTCCTTTAAAAACTGGAAAGAAGCTTTCTGAGAAACTGTTTTGTGTTCTGTTAATTCATCTCACAAAGTTAGAGCTTTCTCCTCAAGAATTCTTTCGCTAAGACTTTTCTTGTGGAATTTGCAAAGTGATATTTGGAAGCACACAGAGGGCTAAGGTGAAAAAGGAAATATCTTCCGTTAAAAACTGAAAAGAAGATTTCTGAGAGACTGCTTTGGGTTCTGTTAATTCATCTCACAGACTTACAGCTTTCCCCTCAAGAAGCCTTTCCCTAAGACTGTTCTTGTGGAATTTGCAACGTGATATTTGGAAGCCCATAGAGAGCTATGGTGAAAAAGGAAATATCCTAAAATAAAAAAACAAAGGAATCTTACTGAGAAACTGTTTTGTGTTCTGTTAATTCATCTCACAAAGTTACAGCTTTTCCTTTAAGGAACTTTTCTCTAAGACTGTTCTTGTGGAATTTACAAAGTGATATTTGGAAGCCCATAGAGGGCTATGGTGAAAAAGGATATATCTTCCGTTAAAAACTGGAAATAATCTTTCTAAGAAACTGCTTTGTGTTTTTTTTAAATTCATCTCAGAGAGTTACAACTTTTCCTCAAGAAGCCATTCGCTAAGACTGTTGTGTGGAATTTACAACGTGATATTTGGAAACCCTTAGAGGGCTATGGTGAAAAAGGAAATATCCTAAGATAAAAACTGAAAAGAAGCTTTCTGAGAAACTGCTTTGTGTTCTGTTAATTCATCTCACAGAGTTACAGTTTTCCCTTCAAGAAGCCTTTCGCTAAGTCTGTTCTTGTGAATATGCAAAGTGATAGTTGGAAGCCCGAAAGTGGCCATGTTGAAAAAGCAAATATCTTCAGTTAAAAACTGGAAAGAAGATTTCTGAGAGACTGCTTTGTGTTCTGTTAATTCATCTCACAGAGTTACAGCTCTCCCCTCAAGAATTCTTTCGTGAAGGCTGTTGTTGTTTAACTTGCAAAGTGATATTTGCAAGCCCGTAGAGGGCTATGGTGAAAAAGGAAATATCTTCAGTTTAAAACTGAAAAGAAGTCTTCTGAGAAACTCCTTTTTGTTCTGTTAATTCATCTCAGAGGGTTACAGCTTTCTCCTCAAGAAGCCTTTCGCTAGGACTGTTCTTGTGGAATTTGGAAAGTGATATTTGGTCTCACATGGAGTGCTATGGTGAAAAAGGAAATATCTTAAGTTAAAAACTGGAAAGAAGCTTTCTGAGAAAGTATTTTGTGTTCTGTTAATTCATCTCACAGAATTACAGCTTTCTCCACAAGAAGCCTTTCGCTAAGACTGTTCTTGTGGAATTTGCACTGTGATATTTCAAAGCCCCAAGAGGTCTATGTTGGAAAAGGTAATATCTTCAGTTAAAGACTGTAAAGAAGTCTTCTGAGAAAACGCTTTGTGTTCTGTTAATTCATCTCACAGAGTTACAGCTTTCCCCTCATGAAACCTTTTGCTAAGACTTTTCTTGTGGAATTTGCAAAGTGATATTTGGAAGCCCTTGGAGAACTATGGTGAAAAAGGAAATATCCTAAGATAAAAACTGAAAAGAAGCTTTCTCAGGAACTGCTTTCTGTACTGTTAACTCATCTCAGAGATTTACAGCTTTCTGTTCAAGAAGCCTTTCGCAAAGACTGTTCTTTTGGAATTTGCAAAGATGATATTTGGAAGCCCATATAGAGCTATGGTGAAGAAGGAAATATCCTAAGATAAAAACTGAAAAGTAGCTTTCTGTGAAACTGCTTTGTGTTCTGTTAATTCATCTCACAGAGTTACAGCTTTCCCCTCAAGAAGCCGTTCACTAAGACAGTTTTTGTGAAATTTGCAAACTGATATTTGGAAGCCCATAGAGGGCTACGGTGAAGAAGGAAATATCCTAAGATAAAAACTGAAAAGTAGCTTTTAGTGAAACTGCTTTGTGTTCTGTTGATTCATCTCACAGAGTTACAGCTTTCCCCTCAAGAAGCCTTTCGCTAAGGCTGTTCTTGTGGAATTTGCAAAGTGATATTTGGAAGCCCATAGAGGGCTAGGAAGAAAAATGAAATATCCTAAGATAAAAACTGCAAAGAAGCTTTGGAAAACTGCTTTGTGTTCTGTTAATTCATCCAACAGAGTTAAAGCTTTACCCTCAAGAAGCCTTTCGCTAAGACTGTTCTTGTGGATTTTGCAAAGTGGTATTTGGAACCCCTAGAGGGCTATGGTGAAAAAGGAAATATCTTCAGTTTAAAACTGGAAAGAAGCATTCTAAGAAACTGCTTTGTTTTCTGTTAATTCATCTCACAGAGTTACAGCTTTTCTCTCAAGAAGGCTTTCGCTAAGACTGTTCTTGTGGAATTTGCAAAGTGACATTTGGAAGCCCATAGAGGGCTATGGAGAAAAAGGAAATATCTTCAGTTAAAGACTGGAAAGAAGCTTTCTGAGAAACTGCTTTGTGGTCTCTTAATTCATCTCACAGAGTTACAGCTTTCCCCTCAGGAAGCCTTTCGCTAAGACTGTTCTTGTGGAATTTTCAAAGTGATATTTGGAAACCGATAGATGGCTATGGTGAAAAAGGATATTTCTTCAGTTAAAAACGGAAAATAGGGTTTCAGAGAAACTGCTTTGTGATATGTGACTTCCACTCACTGAGTTACTGCTGTGTTTCGTAGAGCTGTTTTCTAGCCTTATTACTGTGGAATCTGAGAACTGTTATTTCGGATCCCTTTGAAAACTATCGGGACAAAGGAAATATCGACCGCTAAATGTGAGAAAGAAGCTTTCTGAGAAACTTCTTTGTGTTCTGTGAATTCATCTCACAGAGTTACAGCTTTCCCTTCAATAAGCCTTTCGCTGAGACTGTTCTTCTGGTATTTGCAAAGTGATATTTGGAATCCAATAGAGGGCTGTGGTGAAAAGGAAATATCTTCAGTTGAAAACTGGAAAGAAGCTTTCGGAGAAACTGTTTTATGGTCTGTTAATTCATCTCACAGAGTTACAGCTCTCCCCTCAGGAAGCCTTTCGCTAAGACTGTTCTTGTGGAATTTGCAAAGTGATATTTGAAAGCACATAGAGGGCTATGGTTAAAAAGGAAATATCCTAACATAAAAACTGATAAGAAGCTTTGTGAGAAACTGCTTTGTTCTGTTAATTCACCTCACTGAGTTACAGTTTGCATTAAAGAAGTCGTTCACTAAGACTCTTCTTGTGGAATATGCAAAGTGATATTTGCAACCCCTTAAAGGTCTACGGTGAAAAAGGAAATATCTTCAGTTAAAAACTGGAAAGAAGCTTTCTGAGAAACTGCTTTCTGTTCTGTTAATTCATCTCACACAGTTACAGCTTTCCTCTAAAGAAGCCATTCACGAAGACTGTTCTTGTGGAATTTGCAAAATGTGATTTGGAAGCCCATGGAGGGCTATGGTGAAAAAGGAAATATCTCCTGATAAAAACTGAAAAGAAGCTTTCTGAGACATTGCTTTGTGTTCTTTGAATTCATCTAACAGATTTACAGCTTTCCCCTAATGAAGCCGTTTACTAAGACAGTTCTTGTGGAATTTGAAATGTGATACTTAGAAGCCCATAGAGGTCTATGGTGAAAAAGGAACTATCCTAAGATAAAAACTGAATAGAAGCATTCTGAGAAACTTCTTTTGGTTCTGTTAATTGATCTACCGAGTTACAGCTTTCCCCTCAAGAAGCCGTTCACGAAGACTGTTCTTGGAGAATTTGCAAAGTGATATTGGGAAGCCCAAAGAGGGCTATGGTGGAAAAGGAAATATCCTAAGATAAAAACTAAAAAGAAGCTTTCTGAGAAACTGCTTTGTGTTCTGTTAATTCATCTCACAGCGTGGCAGCTTTACCCTCAAGAATCCATTAACTAATACTGTTCTTGAGGAATTTGCAAAGTGATATTTGGAAGCCCATAGAGGGCTATGGTGAAATAGGAAATATCTTCAGTTAAAAACTGAAAAGAAGATTTCTGAGAGACTGCTTTGGGTTCTGTTAATTCATCTCACAGAGTTACAGCTTTCCTCTAAAGAAGCCATTCACGAAGACTGTTCTTGTGGAATTTGCAAAGTGATATTTGGAAGCCCATAGAGGGTTTCGGTGAAAAAGTAAATATGTTCAGTTAAAAATGGAAAGAAGCTTTCTGAGAAACTGCTTTGAGTTCTCTTAATTCATCTCACAGAGTTACAGATTTCCTCTCAAGAAGCCTTTCGCTAAAACTGTCTTGTGGAATTTGCAAAATGATATTTGGAAGCCCATAGAGGGCTACGGTGAAAAAGGAAATACCTTCCGTTAAATACCTGAAAGTGACTTCCTGAGAAACTGCTTCGTGTTCTGTTAATTCATCTCACAGAGTTACAGCTTTCCCTCAAGAAGCCTTTTGATAAGACTGTTCTTGTGGAATATTTAAAGTGATATTTGGAAGCCCATAGAGGGCTTTGGTGAAAAAGGAAATATCTTCCGTTAAAAACTGGAAAGAAGATTTCTGAGAAACTGCTTTGTGTTCTGTTAATTCATCTCACAGAGTTACAGCTTTCCCCTCAAGAAGACCTTTACTAAGTCTGTTCTTGTGGAATTTGCAAAGTGATTTTAGAAGCCCATAGAGGGTTATGGCAAAAAAGAAATATTCTAAGATAAAAACCGAAAAGAAGCTTTTTGAGAAACTGCATTAAGTTCTCTTAATTCATCTCACAGAGTTATAGCTTTCCCCTCAAGAAGCCGTTCACTAAGATTGTTCCTGTGGAATTTTCAAGGTGATATTTGGAAGCCCATAGAGGGCTATGATGAAAAAGGAAATATCTTCCGTTAAAAACTGGAAAGAATGTTTTTTAGAAACTGCTTTGTGTTCTGTTTATTCATCTCACAGATTTACAGCTTTCCCCTCAAGATGCCTTTCGCTAAGACTGTTCTTGTGGAATTTGCAAAGTTATATTTGGAAGCCCATAGAGGGCTACGGTGAAAATGAAAATATCCTAAGATAAAAACGGAAAAGAATCTTTCTGAGAAACTGCTTTGTGTTCTGGCAATTCATCTCACAGAGTTACACCTTTCTCCTCAAGAAGCCTTTCGCTGAGACTGTTCTTGTGGAATTTGAAAAGTGATATTTCGAAGCCCATGGGGTCAATGGTGAAAAGGGAAATATCTTTCGTTAAAAACTGGAAACAAGATTTCTGAGAAACTGCTTTGTGTTCTGTTAATTCATCTCACAGAGTTACAGCTTTCCTCTCAAGAAGCCGTTCACTAAGACTGTTCTTGTGAAATTTGCAAAGTGATATTTGGAAGCCCTGAGAGGGCTATGGTGAAAAAGGAAATATCTTCCGTTAAAAACCAGAGGCAGATAAAGCCACAAAGATGGGGAAATAGCAGGGCAGAAAATCTGGAATTTCAGAAAATAAGAGCGCATCTCCTCCAGCAAAGGAGCGCAGCTCATCACCAGCAACGGATCAAAGCTGGACGGAGAATGACTTTGACGAGATGATAGAAGAAGGCTTCAGTCCATCCAACTTCTCAGAGCTATAGGAGGAATTACGTACCTAGCGCAAAGAAACTAAAAGTCTTAAAGGGCAGCCAGAGAGAAAGGTCGGGTTACCCACAAAGGGAAGCCCATCAGACTAACAGCAGATCTCTCGGGAGAAACTCTACAAGCCAGAAGAGAGTGGGGGCCAATATTCAACATTCTTAAAGAAAAAATTTTCAACCCAGAATTTCATATCCAGCCAAACTAAGTTTCATAAGTGAAGGAGAAATAAAATTTTTTACAGATAAGCAAATGCTTGGAGATTTTGTCACCACTAGGCCTGCCTTACAAGAGACCCTGAAGGAAGCACTAAACATGGAAAGGAACAACCGGTACCAGCCATTGCAAAAACATGCCAAAATGTAAAGACCATCAAGGCTAGGAAGAAACTGCATCAACTAACGAGCAAAATAACCAGTTAATATCATAATGGTAGGATCAAGTTCACACATAACAATATTAACTTAAATGTAAATGGACTAAATGCTCCAATTAAAAGACACAGACTGGCAAACTGGATAAAGAGTCAAGACCCATCAGTCTGCTGTATTCAGGAGACCCATCTCACACGCAGAGACATACATAGGCTCAAAATAAAGGGATGGAGGAAGATTTACCAAGCAAATGGAGAACCAAAAAAAGCAGGGGTTGCAATATTAGTCTCCGATAAAACAGACTTTAAACCATCAAAGATCAAAAGAGACAAAGAAGGCCATTACATAATGGTAAAGGGATCAATTCAACAGGAAGAGCTAACTATCCTAAATATATATGCACCCAATACAGGAGCACCCAGATTCATAAAGCAAGTCCTTAGAGCCTTACAAAGAGACTTAGACTCCCATACAATAATAATGGGAGACTTCAACAGTCCACTGTCAACATTAGACAGATCAACGAGACAGAAAATTAACAAGGATATCCAGGAATTGAACTCATCTCTGCAGCAAGCAGACCTAATAGACATCTATAGAACTCTCCACCCCAAATCAACAGAATATACATTCTTCTCAGCACCACATCGCACTTATTCCAAAATTGACCACATAGTTGGAAGTAAAGCACTCCTCAGTAAATGTACAAGAACAGAAATTGTAACAAACTGTCTCTCAGACCACACTGCAATCAAACTAGAACTCAGGACTAAGAAACTCAATCAAAACCGCTCAACTACATGGAAACTGAACAACCTGCTCCTGAATGACTACTGGGTACATGACGAAATGAAGGCAGAAATAAAGATGTTCTTTGAAACCAATGAGAACAAAGATACAACATACCAGAATCTCTGGGACACATTTAAAGCAGTGTGTAGAGGGAAATTTATAGCACTAAATGCCCACAAGAGGAAGCAGGAAAGATCTAAAATTGACACTTTAACATCACAATTAAAAGAACTAGAGAAGCAAGAGCAAACTCATTCAAAAGCTAGCAGAAGGCAAGAAATAACTAAGATCAGAGCAGAACTGAAGGAGATAGAGACACAAAAATCCCTCCAAAAAATCAATGAATCCAGGAGTTGGTTTTTTGAAAAGATCAACAAAATTGACAGACCGCTAGCAAGACTAATAAAGAAGAAAAGGGAGAAGAATCAAATAGACGCAATAAAAAATGATAAAGGGGATATCACCACCGACCCCACAGAAATACAGACTACCATCAGAGAATACTATAAACACCTCTATGCAAATAAACTAGAAAAATCTAGAAGAAATGGATAATTTCCTGGACACTTACACTCTTCCAAGACTAAACCAGGAAGAAGTTGAATCCCTGAATAGACCAATAGCAGGCTCTGAAATTGAGGCAATAATTAATAGCCTACCAACGAAAAAAAGTCCAGGATCAGATGGATTCACAGCTGAATTCTACCAGAGGAACAAGAGGAGCTGGTACCATTCCTTCAGAAACTATTCCAATCAATAGAAAAACAGGGAATCCTCCCTAACTCATCTTATGAGGCCAACATCATCCTGATACCAAAGCCTGGCAGAGACACAACAAAAAAAGAGAATTTTAGACCAATATCCCTGATGTACATCGATGCAAAAATCGTCAATAAAATACTGGCAAAACGTATTGAACAGCACATCAAAAAGCTTATCTGCCATGATCAAGTGGGCGTCATCCCTGGGATGCAAGGCTTGTTCAACATTCACAAATCAATAAACATAATCCAGCATATAAACAGAACCAAAGACAAGAACCACATGATTATCTCAATCGATGCAGAAAAGGCTTTTGACAAAATTCAACAGCCCTTCATGCTAAAAACGCTCAATAAATTCGGTATTGCTGGAACGTACCTCAAAATCATAAGAGCTATTTATGACAAACCCACAGCCAATATCATACTGAATGGGCAAAACGTGGAAAAATTCCCTTTGAAAACTGGCACAAGACAGGGATGCCCTCTCTCACCACTCCTATTCAACGTAGTGTTTGAAGTCCTGGCTAGGGCAATCAGGCAAGAGAAAGAAATCAAGGGGATTCATTTAGGAAAAGAAGAAGTCAAATTGTCCCTGTTTGCAGACGACATGATTGTATATTTAGAAAACCCCATTGTCTCAGCCCAAAATCTCCTTAAGCTGATAAGCAACTTCAGCAAATTCTCAGGATACAAAATTAATGTGCAAAAATCCCAAGCATTCGTATACACCAGTAACAGACAAACAGAGAGCCAAATCATGTCTGAACTTCCATTCACAATTGCTTCAAAGAGAATAAAACACCTAGGAATCCAACTTACAAGGGATGTAAAGGACCTCTTCAAGGAGAACTACAAACCACTGCTCAATGAAATAAAAGAGGACACAAACAAATGGAAGAACATACCATGCTCATGGATAGAAAGAATCAATATTGTGAAAATGGCCATACTGCCCAAGGTTATTTATAGATTCAATGCCATCCCCATCAAGCTACCAATGAGTTTCTTCACAGAATTGGAAAAAACTGCTTTAAAGTTCATATGGAACCAAAAAAGAGCCCGCATTTCCAAGACAATCCTATGTCAAAAGAACAAAGCTGGAGGCATCACGCTACCTGACTTCAAACTATACTACAAGGCTACAGTCACCAAAACAGCATGGTACTGGTACCAAAACAGAGATATAGACCAATGAAACAGAACAGAGTCCTCAGAAATAATACCACACATCTACAGCCATCTGATCTTTGACAAACCTGAGAGAAACAAGAAATGGGGAAAGGATTCCCTATTTAATAAATGGTACTGGGAAAATTGGCTAGCCATAAGCAGAAAGCTGAAACTGGATCCTTTCCTTACTCCTTATACGAAAATTAATTCAAGATGGATTAGAGACTTAAAAGTTAGACCTAATACCATAAAAACCCTAGAGGAAAACCTAGGTAGTACCATTCAGGACATAGGCATGGGCAAAGACTTCATGTCTATAACACCAAAAGCAACGGCAGCAAAAGCCAAAATTGACAAATGGGATCTCCTTAAACTAAAGAGCTTCTGCACAGCAAAAGAAACTACCATCAGAGTGAACGGGCAACCTACAGAATGGGAAAAAATTTTTGCAATCTACTCATCTGACAAAGGCTAATATCCAGAACCTACAAAGACCTCAAACAAATTTACAAGAAAAAATCAAACAACCCCATCCAAATGTGGGCAAAGGATATGAACAGACATTTCTCAAAAGAAGACATTCATACAGCCAACAGACACATGAAAAAATGCTCATCATCACTGGCCGTCAGAGAAATGCAAATCAAAACCACACTGAGATACCATCTCACACCAGTTAAAATGGCAATCATTCAAAAGTCAGGAAACAACAGGTGCTGGAGAGGATGTGGAGGAATAGGAACACTTTTACACTGTTGGTGGGATTGTAAACTTGTTCAATCATTATGGAAAACAGTATGGCGATTCCTCAAGGATCTAGAACTAGACGTACCATATGACCCAGCCATCCCATTACTGGGTATATACCCAAAGGATTATAAATCATGCTGCTATAAAGACACATGCACACGTATGTTTATTGTGGCACTATTCACAATAGCAAAGACTTGGAATCAACCCAAATGTCCATCAGTGACAGACTGGATTAAGAAAATGTGGCACATATACACCATGGAATACTATGCAGCCATAAAAAAGGATGAGTTTGTGTCCTTTGTAGGAACATGGATGCAGCTGGAAACCATCATTCTTAGCAAGCTATCACAAGAACAGAAAACCAAACACCGCATGTTCTCACTTACAGGTGGGAACTGAACAATGAGATCACTTGGACTCGGAAAGGGGAACATCAAACACCGGGGCCTATCATGGGGAGGTGGGAGGGGAGAGGGATTGCATTGGGAGTTATACCTGATGTAAATGACGAGTTGATGGGTGCTGACGAGTTGATGGGTGCAGCACAGCAACAGGGCACAAGTATACATATGTAACAAACCTGCACGTTATGCACATGTACCCTAGAGCTTAAAACCCTGTCTCTACAAAAAATACAAAAATTAGTCCAGCGTGGTGGTGTGCACCTGTGGTCCCAGCTGCCCAGGAGGCTGAGGTGGCAGGATCACCTGGGCCCGGGAAGGTCGAGGCTGCAGTGAACTGTAATCATATCACTGCACTCCAACCTGGGCGACAAGAGTGAGACCTTATCTAAAAAAAAATTAAATAAATAAATGATAATATTAATAAACTGAACAATTTCTTGAAAAACACCCCCCCCCCCAAAAAAAAAAAAAAAAGAAGCAACCAAGCACATCCCTCCTTCCCACTAGAGGCTTCCAGGCTGAAACAGGTTGATACAGGGGGAGGAGGAGAAGATACGCAACTAAGTCACATTTTGAGATCTGTTTAATAATAATTCTAATTTCATGTTCTCACTTATTTGTGAGATCTAAAAATCAAAACAATTGAACTCATGGAGATAGAGAGTAGAAGCATGTTTACCAGAGGCTGGGAAGGGTAGTGGGGGTGTGAGGCAAAGCTGGAGATGTTTAATGGGTACAAAAAAACAGGAAGAATAAATAAGATCTAGTATTTGATAGCACAACAAGGCGACTATAGTCAGTAATAATTTAACTGTGCAATTTAAAATAACTGAAAGAGTCTAATTGGATTGCTTGTAACACAAAGGATAAATGCTTGAGAGAATGGATACCCCATTTTACCTGATGTGATTATTATTCATTGCATGCCTGAATCAGAACATCTCATGCACCCCATAAATACATACATCTACTATATACCCACAATATTGAAATAAATAATTTTAAAAAATAAACAATAAAAAAAAATAATCTTCCACTTATTTTTTAGGAAAAGCACATAACTAAATTGTTACAGAAGGATTGACCAAACGATCCTTTGAACGGTTTGAGTCAGAAGTTGTGGCAGGAATGCGGTTGGGGGAAATGGGGAGAAGTGAGTGAAGATAAAAGGAATTGGACAAGTGTTGATGTTGGTGAAATGAATGATGAGTACCTAGAGGTAATCCACTATTGCATGCATTTGGAATTTATCATAAAATTATTTTTGAAAGAACATATTCACTACTGAAAATTCAAACAAGGGGAATAAATTAAAGACCACTTATCATCCTATAATTTCAAACAAAAAAGATTTATTATTTTATGAGAAAATTATAGCATTATTATATAAATATGGTATATTAATTTTTAAATAGCATTATACCTGAGCATTTTGCTAAGTTATTGTAATGTATCAAATATATATTTTACTTATTTTTATAAAAGTGAGACATAAAGTAAGCCTAAAAGAGATATACTAGAATAAGTACTAGAAATATAAAATAATTCTATATAAAATGATTAAATATAAATATGAAAAGAATTATAATTTAATGGCACCAGGAAAAATCATACTTGATTTAAAAAAACTTGTAAAGTAAAATAGAATTCAAAAAGCTTTAATTGTATTTGTATTTGACACTGTTATACTTAGTTTTTTTAGCATGATATAATTATGAAAAATATTGAAAGCAATTTTATTACCTGTGGAAGACATCCGAGTTCTGGAGACATTGGCGACGAATCTGTATAGGTTTGCAGCACCCTCCATTCTTGCTTCCTCAGAAGGAATTCCACTAAGGGGCATAAGGCAGAAAGTGAGACAGAGGTAATTCTCAGAGCAGGAGTGAAGGATTATTAAAAGGCTTTAAAACAGAAAGGAAAAGAAGGGAAGTACAACCTGGAAGAGGGCCAAGTGGGAGACTTGAGAAGCCAAGTACACAGCTTGACTTCTTGACTTGGGGTTTTATACATTGGCATACTTCCGGGATCTTGCCTTACTTCTCCTCACTCCTGAGATCTCATTGGGAAGTTGCTGATCAGTTTCAGGTGTTTTCTATTAGAAGCCTGCCTTTCCTTGACACCAGATATGACCAATTACTACTTTAGAGAAACAGTTAACAACCCCTTGACCATCACCTGAGGGTCTCCCAACACATTTGGTGTGTGGAAGAGGGGAGCCCTCTCCTGCCCTGCTCATACTTGTCTAGATTTCTACTGCAACAATATTTGTTGAATATTCTTTATGTACTAAGTAATAAGAATTCTGATATTTCATGAGTGATTGTTACACAAAATTATATAAATAAAAAGAAATTAAGCATGTAATATTAAAAAAAAAGTGAAAAGAAGCTTTCTGAGAAACTGCTTTGTGTTCTGTTAATTCACCTCAGAGAGTTGCAGCTTTCCCCTCAAGAAGCCTTTCGCTAAGACTGTTCTTGAGGAATTTTCAAAGTGATATTTGGAAGCCCATAGAGGGCTATGGTGAAAAAGGAAATATACTAAGATAAAAACCGAAAAGAAGATTTCTGAGAAACTGCTTTGTGTTCTGATAGTTCATCTCACAGAGTTACAGCATTCCCCTCAAGAAGCCGTTCACTAAGACTGTTCTTGTGAAATTTGGAAAGTAATATTTGGAAGCCCATAGAGGGCTATGGTGAAAAAGGAAATAACTTTCCTTAAAAACTGGAAAGCTTTCTGAGAAACTGTTTTGTGTTCTGTTAATTCATCTCACAGAGTTACAGCTTTACCCTCAAGAAGCCTTTCCCTAAGACTGTTCTTGTGAAATTTGCAAAGTGATATTTGGAAGCCCATAGAGGGCTATGGTGAAAAAGGAAATATACTAAGATAAAAACCGAAAAGAAGATTTCTGAGAAACTGCTTTGTGTTCTGATAGTTCATCTCACAGAGTTACAGCTTTCCCCTCAAGAAGCCATTTTCACTAAGACTGTTCTTGTGAAATTTGGAAAGTAATATTTGGAAGCCCATAGAGGGCTATGGTGAAAAAGGAAATAACTTTCCTTAAAAACTGGAAAGAAGCTTTCTGAGAAACTGTTTTGTGTTCTGTTAATTCATCTCACAGAGTTACAGCTTTACCCTCAAGAAGCCTTTCCCTAAGACTGTTCCTGTGAAATTTGCAAAGTGATACTTGGAAGCCCATAGAGGGCTATGGTGAAAAAGGAAATATCTTCCGTAAAAACTGGGAATAATCTTTCTGAGAAACTGTTTTGTGTTCTGTTAATTCATCTCATAGAGTTACAGCTTTACTCTCAAGAAGTCTTTCGCGAAGGCTGTTCTTGTAAAATTTGCAAAGTGATATTTGGAAGCCCATAGAGGGCTATGGTGAAATAGGAAATATTTTCAGTTAAAAACTGAAAAGAAGTTTTCTGAGAAACTGCTATTTGTTCTCTTAATTCATCTCAGAGAGTTACAGCTTTCTCCTGAAGAAGCCTTTCGCTAGGACTGGTCTTGTGGAATTTGCAAAGTGATATTTGGAAGCCCATTGAGGGCTATGGTGAAAAAGGAAATATCCTAAGATAAAATCTAAAAAGAAGCTTTGTGAGAAACTGCTTTGTGTTCTGTTAATTCATCTCACAGGGTTACAGCTTTCCGCTAAAGAGGCCTTTCACTAAGACTGTTCTTGTGGAATTTGCAAACTGATATTTGAAAGCCTAAAGAGTTCTATGGTGAAAAAGAAAATATCTTCAGTTAAAAACTGGAAAGAAGTTTTCTGAGAAAATGCTTTGTGTTCTGTTAATTCATCTCTCAGATTTACAGCTTTCCCCTCAAGAAGACTTTCGCTAAGACTGCTCTTGTGGAATTTGCAAAGTGATATTTGGAAGCCCTTAGAGTTCTAGGGTGAAAAAGGAAATATCCTAAGACAAAAACCGAAAAGAAGCTTTCTGAGTAACTGCTTTCTGTTCTGTTAATTCATCTCAGAGATTTACAGCTTTCCGTTCAAGAAGCCTTTCGCAAAGACTGTTCTTTTGGAATTGGCAACGTGATATTTGGAAGGCCATAGAGAGCTATGGTGCATATGGAAATATCCTAAGATAAAAACCGAAAAGAAGCTTTCTGAGAAACTGCTTTGTGTTCTTTTAATTCATCTCAGAGAGTTACGGCTTTCTCCTCAAGAAACCTTCGCTAAGACTGTTCTTGTGATATTTGCAAACTGATATATGGAAGCCCATAGAAGGCTATGGTAATAAAGGAAATAACTTCCGTTAAAAACGGGAAAGAAGCTTTCTGAGAAACAACTTTGTGTTCTGTTAATTCATCTCACAGAATTACAGCATTCCCCTCATGAAGCCTTTCGCTAAGACTGTTCTTATGGAATTTGGAAAGTGATATTTAGTAGTCCATAGAGGGCCGTGGTGAAAAAGGAAATATCTTCCTTTGAAAACAGGAAAGAAGATTTCTGATAAACTGCTTTGTGTTCTGTTAATTCATCTCACAGAGTTACAGCTTTCCACTCAAGAAGCCATTAGTTAAGACTGTTTTTGAGGAATTAGCAGAGTGATATTTGGAAGTCCATAGAGGGCTATGGTGAAAAAGGAAATATGTTCATTTAAAAACTGGAAAGAAGCATTCTGATAAACTGCTTTGTGTTCTCTTAATTGATCTCACAGAGTTACAGCTTTCCACTCAGGAAGCCTTTCTCTAAGACTGTTCATGTGGAATTTGGAATGTGATATGGAGAATCCCTAGAGGGCTATGGTGAAAAAGGTATTATCTTCCGTTAAAAATTGGAAAGAAGCATTCTGAGAAACTGCTTTGTGTTCTGTTAATTCATCTCAAAGAGTTACAGGTTTCCCATCAGGAAGCCATTCGCTAAGACTGTTCTTGTGGAATTTGCAAAGCGATATTTGAAAGACCATAGAGCACTATGGTGAGGAAGGAAATATCTTCCGTTAAAAACTGGAAAGAGGCTTTCTGAGAAACTGCTTTGTGTTCTTTTATTTCATCGCACAGAGTTACAGCTTTCCTCTCAAGTAGGCTTTCGCTAAGACAGTTTTTTGGAATTTGCAAAATGATATTTGGAAACCCATAGAGGGCTATGCTGAAAAAGGAAGTACCTTCCGTTAAAAACTGGAAAGAGGCATTCTGAGAAACTCCTTTGTGTTCTCTTAATTCAACTCACAGAGTTACACCTTTCCTCTCAAGAAGCCTTTCCTTAAGACAGTTTTTGTGGAAATTGCAAAGGGATACTTAGAAGCCCATAGAGGGCTACGGTGAAAAAAGAAATATCCTGAGACAAAAACTGAAAGGAATCTGTCTTAGATACTACTTTGTGTTCTCTTCTTGTGGAATTTGCAAAGTGATATTTGGAAGTCCATAGAGTACTATGGTGAAAAAGGAAATATCTTCCGTTAAAAACTGGAAAGAAGAATCTGAGAAACTGCCGTGTGTTGTGTTAATACATCTCACCGAGTTACAGCTTTCCCCTCAAAAAACCTTTCGCTAAGACTGTCCCTGTGGGATTTGCAAAGTGATATTTGGAAACCCATAGAGGGCTTTGGTGAAAAAGGAAATATCTTCAGTTAAAAACTGAAAAAAAAGTTTCTGAGAAACTGCTTTGTATTCTGTTAATTCAACTCACTGAGTTTGAGTTTTCCTCTAAAGAAGTCTTTCCCTAAGGCTGTTGTTGTGGAAATTGCAAAGTTATATTTGGAAGCCCTTAGAGGGCATTGGTGAAAATGGAAATATCCTAAGATAAAAAAAGAAAAGAAGCTTTCTGAGAAACAGGTCTTTGTTCTGTTAGTTCATCTCACATAGTTACAGCTTTCCACTGAAGAAGCAGTTCACTAAGACTGTTCTTGTGAAATTTACAAAGTGATATTTGGAAGCCCGTAGTCGGCTATGGTGAAAAAGGAATATCTTACGTTAAAAACTGGAAAGAAGATTTCTGAGAAACTGCATTGTGTTCTGTTAATTCATCTCACAGAGTCACAGCTTTCCCCTCAAGAAGCCTTTTGCTAAGACTGTTCTTGTGGAATTTGCAAGATGATATTTGGAGGCCCATAGAGGGCTATGGTGAAAAAGGAAATATCTTGCGTTAAACACTGGAAAGAAGATTTCTGAGAAACTTCTTTGTATTCTGTTAATTCATCTAACAGAGTTACAGCTTTCCCCTTCAGAGGCCTTTCGCTAAGAGTGTTCTTGTGGAATTTGCAAAGTGATATTTGGAAGGTCATAAAGGGCTACGGTGAAAAAGGAAATATCCTAAGATAAAAACTGAAGAGAATCTTTCTGAGAAACTGCTTTGAGTTCTGTTAATTCATCTCACAGTGTTACAGCTTTTCCCTCAAGAAGCCTTTCGATAAGACTGTTTTTGTGGAATTTGCAAAGTGATATTGGAGGCCTATAGAGGGCTATGGTGAAAAAGGAAATATCCTAAGATAAAATCTGAAAAGAAGCTTTCTGAGACACTGCTTTGTGTTCTGTTAATTCATCTCACAGAGTTACAGCTTTCTCCTTAAGAAGCCTTTCGCTAAGATTGTTCTTGTGGAATTTGCAAAGTGAAATTTGGAAACCCTTAGAGAGCTATGGTGAAAAAGGAAATATCTTCCGTTAAAAACCGAAAAGAAGCTCTCTGAGAAACTGTATTCTGTTCTGTTAGTTCATCTCACAGAGTTTCAGCATTCCCCTCAAGAAGCCGTTCACTAACACTATTCTTGTGAAAATTGCAAAGTGATACTTCAAAATCCATAGAGGGCTATGGTAAAAAAGGAAATATCTTCCGTTAAAAACTGGAAAGAAGTTTTTTGAGAACCTGCCATGTGTTTTCTTAATACATCTCACCGAGTTAAAGCTTTCACCTCAAGAAGCCTTTAACTAAGACTGTTCTTGTGGAAATTGCAAAGTGTTATTTGGAAGCCGATAGAGGACTATGATGAAAGAGGACATATCCTTAGAAAAAAACTGAAAAGAAGCTTTCTGAGAAACTGCTTTGTGTTCTGTTAATTCATTTCACAGAGTTACAGCTTTCCCCTCAAGAAGCCCTTCACTAGGGCCTTTCTTGTGAAATTTGCAAAGTGATACTTGGTAGCCCATAGAGGGCTATGGTGAAAAAGGAAATATCTTCGCGTAAAAACTGGAAAGAAGCATTCTGGGAAACTGCCGTGTGTTCTGTTAATATATCTCACCCAGTTACAGCTTTCACCTCAAGAAGCCTTTCGGTAAGACTGTTCTTGTGGGATTTGCAAAGTGATATTTGGAAGCCCCTAGAGGGCAATGGTGAAAATGGAAATATCCTAAGTTAAAAAAAGAAAAGAAGCTTTCTGAGAAACCGATTTTCGTTCTGTTAGTTCATGTCACAGAGACACAGCTTTCCACTCAAGAAGCCGTTCACTAAGACTGTTCTTGTGACATTTGCAAAGTGATATTTGGAAGCCCGTAGAGGGCAATGGTGAAAAAGGAAATATCTTCCGTTAAAAACTGGAAAGAAGATTTCCGAGAAACTGCATTGTGTTCTGTTAATTCATCTCACACAGTCACAGCTTTCCCCTCAAGAAGCCTTTGACTAAGACAGTTCTTTTGGAATTTGCAAAGTGATATTCGCAGGCCCATAGAGGGTTATGGTGAAAAAGTAAATATATTCTGTTAAACACTGGGAAGAAGATTTCTGAGAAACTGCTTTGAGTTCTGTTAATTCATCTCACAGAGTTACAGCTTTTCCCTCAAGAAGCCTTTCGAGAAGACTGTTTTTGTGGAATTTTCAAAGTGATATTTGGAAACCCAATGAGGGCTATGGTGAAAAAGGAAATACCCTAAGATAAAATCTAAAAAGAAACTTTCTGAGAAACTGCCCTGTGTTCTGTTAATTATACATCTAACCGAGTTACAGCTACTCCCTCAAAAATCCTTTCGCTAAGACTGTTCTTGTGGGATTAACAAAGTGATATTTGGAAGCCCATAGAGTGCTATGGTGAAAAAGGAAATATCTACAGATAAAAACTGGAAAGAAGCTTTCTGAAAAATTGGTTTTTGTTCTGTTAATTCATCTTAAAGAGTTACCGCTTCCCCTCAAGAAGCTTTTCAGTAAGACTCTTCTTGTGGAATTTGCAAAATGATATTTGGAAACCCATAGAGGGCTATGCTGAAAAAGGAAGTACCTTCCGTTAAAAACTGGAAAGAGGCATTCTGAGAAACTCCTTTGTGTTCTCTTAATTCAACTCACAGAGTTACACCTTTCCTCTCAAGAAGCCTTTCCTTAAGACAGTTTTTGTGGAAATTGCAAAGGGATACTTAGAAGCCCATAGAGGGCTACGGTGAAAAAAGAAATATCCTGAGACAAAAACTGAAAGGAATCTGTCTTAGATACTACTTTGTGTTCTCTTCTTGTGGAATTTGCAAAGTGATATTTGGAAGTCCATAGAGTACTATGGTGAAAAAGGAAATATCTTCCGTTAAAAACTGGAAAGAAGAATCTGAGAAACTGCCGTGTGTTGTGTTAATACATCTCACCGAGTTACAGCTTTCCCCTCAAAAAACCTTTCGCTAAGACTGTCCCTGTGGGATTTGCAAAGTGATATTTGGAAACCCATAGAGGGCTTTGGTGAAAAAGGAAATATCTTCAGTTAAAAACTGAAAAAAAAGTTTCTGAGAAACTGCTTTGTATTCTGTTAATTCAACTCACTGAGTTTGAGTTTTCCTCTAAAGAAGTCTTTCCCTAAGGCTGTTGTTGTGGAAATTGCAAAGTTATATTTGGAAGCCCTTAGAGGGCATTGGTGAAAATGGAAATATCCTAAGATAAAAAAAGAAAAGAAGCTTTCTGAGAAACAGGTCTTTGTTCTGTTAGTTCATCTCACATAGTTACAGCTTTCCACTGAAGAAGCAGTTCACTAAGACTGTTCTTGTGAAATTTACAAAGTGATATTTGGAAGCCCGTAGTCGGCTATGGTGAAAAAGGAATATCTTACGTTAAAAACTGGAAAGAAGATTTCTGAGAAACTGCATTGTGTTCTGTTAATTCATCTCACAGAGTCACAGCTTTCCCCTCAAGAAGCCTTTTGCTAAGACTGTTCTTGTGGAATTTGCAAGATGATATTTGGAGGCCCATAGAGGGCTATGGTGAAAAAGGAAATATCTTGCGTTAAACACTGGAAAGAAGATTTCTGAGAAACTTCTTTGTATTCTGTTAATTCATCTAACAGAGTTACAGCTTTCCCCTTCAGAGGCCTTTCGCTAAGAGTGTTCTTGTGGAATTTGCAAAGTGATATTTGGAAGGTCATAAAGGGCTACGGTGAAAAAGGAAATATCCTAAGATAAAAACTGAAGAGAATCTTTCTGAGAAACTGCTTTGAGTTCTGTTAATTCATCTCACAGTGTTACAGCTTTTCCCTCAAGAAGCCTTTCGATAAGACTGTTTTTGTGGAATTTGCAAAGTGATATTGGAGGCCTATAGAGGGCTATGGTGAAAAAGGAAATATCCTAAGATAAAATCTGAAAAGAAGCTTTCTGAGACACTGCTTTGTGTTCTGTTAATTCATCTCACAGAGTTACAGCTTTCTCCTTAAGAAGCCTTTCGCTAAGATTGTTCTTGTGGAATTTGCAAAGTGAAATTTGGAAACCCTTAGAGAGCTATGGTGAAAAAGGAAATATCTTCCGTTAAAAACCGAAAAGAAGCTCTCTGAGAAACTGTATTCTGTTCTGTTAGTTCATCTCACAGAGTTTCAGCATTCCCCTCAAGAAGCCGTTCACTAACACTATTCTTGTGAAAATTGCAAAGTGATACTTCAAAATCCATAGAGGGCTATGGTAAAAAAGGAAATATCTTCCGTTAAAAACTGGAAAGAAGTTTTTTGAGAACCTGCCATGTGTTTTCTTAATACATCTCACCGAGTTAAAGCTTTCACCTCAAGAAGCCTTTAACTAAGACTGTTCTTGTGGAAATTGCAAAGTGTTATTTGGAAGCCGATAGAGGACTATGATGAAAGAGGACATATCCTTAGAAAAAAACTGAAAAGAAGCTTTCTGAGAAACTGCTTTGTGTTCTGTTAATTCATTTCACAGAGTTACAGCTTTCCCCTCAAGAAGCCCTTCACTAGGGCCTTTCTTGTGAAATTTGCAAAGTGATACTTGGTAGCCCATAGAGGGCTATGGTGAAAAAGGAAATATCTTCGCGTAAAAACTGGAAAGAAGCATTCTGGGAAACTGCCGTGTGTTCTGTTAATATATCTCACCCAGTTACAGCTTTCACCTCAAGAAGCCTTTCGGTAAGACTGTTCTTGTGGGATTTGCAAAGTGATATTTGGAAGCCCCTAGAGGGCAATGGTGAAAATGGAAATATCCTAAGTTAAAAAAAGAAAAGAAGCTTTCTGAGAAACCGATTTTCGTTCTGTTAGTTCATGTCACAGAGACACAGCTTTCCACTCAAGAAGCCGTTCACTAAGACTGTTCTTGTGACATTTGCAAAGTGATATTTGGAAGCCCGTAGAGGGCAATGGTGAAAAAGGAAATATCTTCCGTTAAAAACTGGAAAGAAGATTTCCGAGAAACTGCATTGTGTTCTGTTAATTCATCTCACACAGTCACAGCTTTCCCCTCAAGAAGCCTTTGACTAAGACAGTTCTTTTGGAATTTGCAAAGTGATATTCGCAGGCCCATAGAGGGTTATGGTGAAAAAGTAAATATATTCTGTTAAACACTGGGAAGAAGATTTCTGAGAAACTGCTTTGAGTTCTGTTAATTCATCTCACAGAGTTACAGCTTTTCCCTCAAGAAGCCTTTCGAGAAGACTGTTTTTGTGGAATTTTCAAAGTGATATTTGGAAACCCAATGAGGGCTATGGTGAAAAAGGAAATACCCTAAGATAAAATCTAAAAAGAAACTTTCTGAGAAACTGCCCTGTGTTCTGTTAATTATACATCTAACCGAGTTACAGCTACTCCCTCAAAAATCCTTTCGCTAAGACTGTTCTTGTGGGATTAACAAAGTGATATTTGGAAGCCCATAGAGTGCTATGGTGAAAAAGGAAATATCTACAGATAAAAACTGGAAAGAAGCTTTCTGAAAAATTGGTTTTTGTTCTGTTAATTCATCTTAAAGAGTTACCGCTTCCCCTCAAGAAGCTTTTCAGTAAGACTCTTCTTGTGGAATTTGCAAAGTGATATTTGGAAGCCCATACAGGGCTATGGAGAAAAAGGAAATATCTTCCCTTAAAAACTGGAAAGAAGGTTTCTGAGAAACTGCCGTGTGTTCTGTTCTTACATGTGACCGAGTTACAGCTTTTCTAAAAGAAGCCTTTCGCTAAGGCTTTTCTTGTGGGATTTGCAAAGTGATATTTGGTTGCCCATAGAGTGCTATCTTGAAAAAGGTAATATCTTCCGTTAAAAACTGGAAAGAAGCTTTCTGAGAAACTGCTTTGTGTTTTCTTAATTCATCTGACAGAGTTACAGCTTTCCCGTCAAGAAGCCTTTTGCTTAAACTTTTCTTGTGGAATTTGCAAAGTTAACATTGGACGCCCGTAGAGGGCTATGGTAAAAAAGGAAATATCTTCAGTTAAAAACTGGAAAGAAGCTTTCTGAGAAACTGCTTTGTGTTCTGTTAATTCATCTCACCGATTTATAGCTTTACCCTCGAAAAGCCTTTCGCTAAGGCTGTTGTTGTGGAATTTGCAATGTGATATTTGGAATACCATAGAGGGTTATGGTGAAAATGGAAATATCTTAAGATAAAAACCGAAAAGAACCTTTCTGAGAAACTGCTTTCTGTTCTGTTGGTTCATCTCAGAGAGATACAGCTTTCCGCTCAAGGAGCCGTTCACTAAGACTGTTCTTGTGGAATTTGCCAAGTGATATTTGGAAGCCATTAGAGGGCTAGGGTGATAAAGGAAATATCCTAAGATAAAAACTGAAAAGAAAGTTTCTGAGGAACTGCTGTGTTTTCTGTTAATTCAACTCACAGAGTTACAGCTTTACCCTCAAGAAGCCTTTCGCTAAGGCTGCTGTTGTGGTATTTGCAATGTGATATTTGGAAGCCCTTAGAGAACAATGGTGAAAAAGGAAATATCTTCAGTTAAAAACTGAAAAGAAGCTTTCTGAGATACTGCTTTGTGTTCTCTTAATTCATCTCAAAGAATTACATCTTTCCCCTGAAGAAACCTTCCGCTAAGACTGTTCTTGTGGAATTTGCAAAGTGATATTTAGAAGCCCATAGATGGCTATGGTGAAAAAGGAAATATCCTAAGATTAAAACCGAGAAGAAGCTTTCTGAGAAACTGCTTTGTGTTCTGTTAGTTAATATCACAGTGTTACAGCTCTCCCCTCAAGGAACCATTCAGTAAGACTGCTCATGTGCAATTTTCAAAGTGACATTTGGAAGCCCATAGAGGGCTAAGGTGAAAAAGGAAATATTTTCCGTTAAAAAATGAAAAGAAGATTTCTGAGAAACTGCTTTGGGTTCTTTTAATTCATCTCACAGAGTTACACTTTTCCCGTCAAGAAGCCTTTCCCTAAGACTATTATTGTGGAATTTGAAAAGTGATATTTGGAATCGATAGAGGGCTATGGTGAAACATGAAATATCCTCCGTAAAAACTGGGAATAATCTTTCTGAGAAACTGTTTTGTGTTCTGTTAATTCATCTCATAGAGTTACAGCTTTCCTCTCAAGAAGTCTTTCGCGAAGGCTGTTCTTGTAAAATTTGCAAAGTGATATTTGGAAGCCCATAGAGGGCTATGGTGAAATAGGAAATATTTTCAGTTAAAAACTGAAAAGAAGTTTTCTGAGAAACTGCTATTTGTTCTCTTAATTCATCTCAGAGAGTTACAGCTTTCTCCTGAAGAAGCCTTTCGCTAGGACTGGTCTTGTGGAATTTGCAAAGTGATATTTGGAAGCCCATTGAGGGCTATGGTGAAAAAGGAAATATCCTAAGATAAAATCTAAAAAGAAGCTTTGTGAGAAACTGCTTTGTGTTCTGTTAATTCATCTCACAGGGTTACAGCTTTCCGCTAAAGAGGCCTTTCACTAAGACTGTTCTTGTGGAATTTGCAAACTGATATTTGAAAGCCTAAAGAGTTCTATGGTGAAAAAGAAAATATCTTCAGTTAAAAACTGGAAAGAAGTTTTCTGAGAAAATGCTTTGTGTTCTGTTAATTCATCTCTCAGATTTACAGCTTTCCCCTCAAGAAGACTTTCGCTAAGACTGCTCTTGTGGAATTTGCAAAGTGATATTTGGAAGCCCTTAGAGTTCTAGGGTGAAAAAGGAAATATCCTAAGACAAAAACCGAAAAGAAGCTTTCTGAGTAACTGCTTTCTGTTCTGTTAATTCATCTCAGAGATTTACAGCTTTCCGTTCAAGAAGCCTTTCGCAAAGACTGTTCTTTTGGAATTGGCAACGTGATATTTGGAAGGCCATAGAGAGCTATGGTGCATATGGAAATATCCTAAGATAAAAACCGAAAAGAAGCTTTCTGAGAAACTGCTTTGTGTTCTTTTAATTCATCTCAGAGAGTTACGGCTTTCTCCTCAAGAAACCTTCGCTAAGACTGTTCTTGTGATATTTGCAAACTGATATATGGAAGCCCATAGAAGGCTATGGTAATAAAGGAAATAACTTCCGTTAAAAACGGGAAAGAAGCTTTCTGAGAAACAACTTTGTGTTCTGTTAATTCATCTCACAGAATTACAGCATTCCCCTCATGAAGCCTTTCGCTAAGACTGTTCTTATGGAATTTGGAAAGTGATATTTAGTAGTCCATAGAGGGCCGTGGTGAAAAAGGAAATATCTTCCTTTGAAAACAGGAAAGAAGATTTCTGATAAACTGCTTTGTGTTCTGTTAATTCATCTCACAGAGTTACAGCTTTCCACTCAAGAAGCCATTAGTTAAGACTGTTTTTGAGGAATTAGCAGAGTGATATTTGGAAGTCCATAGAGGGCTATGGTGAAAAAGGAAATATGTTCATTTAAAAACTGGAAAGAAGCATTCTGATAAACTGCTTTGTGTTCTCTTAATTGATCTCACAGAGTTACAGCTTTCCACTCAGGAAGCCTTTCTCTAAGACTGTTCATGTGGAATTTGGAATGTGATATGGAGAATCCCTAGAGGGCTATGGTGAAAAAGGTATTATCTTCCGTTAAAAATTGGAAAGAAGCATTCTGAGAAACTGCTTTGTGTTCTGTTAATTCATCTCAAAGAGTTACAGGTTTCCCATCAGGAAGCCATTCGCTAAGACTGTTCTTGTGGAATTTGCAAAGCGATATTTGAAAGACCATAGAGCACTATGGTGAGGAAGGAAATATCTTCCGTTAAAAACTGGAAAGAGGCTTTCTGAGAAACTGCTTTGTGTTCTTTTATTTCATCGCACAGAGTTACAGCTTTCCTCTCAAGTAGGCTTTCGCTAAGACAGTTTTTTGGAATTTGCAAAATGATATTTGGAAACCCATAGAGGGCTATGCTGAAAAAGGAAGTACCTTCCGTTAAAAACTGGAAAGAGGCATTCTGAGAAACTCCTTTGTGTTCTCTTAATTCAACTCACAGAGTTACACCTTTCCTCTCAAGAAGCCTTTCCTTAAGACAGTTTTTGTGGAAATTGCAAAGGGATACTTAGAAGCCCATAGAGGGCTACGGTGAAAAAAGAAATATCCTGAGACAAAAACTGAAAGGAATCTGTCTTAGATACTACTTTGTGTTCTCTTCTTGTGGAATTTGCAAAGTGATATTTGGAAGTCCATAGAGTACTATGGTGAAAAAGGAAATATCTTCCGTTAAAAACTGGAAAGAAGAATCTGAGAAACTGCCGTGTGTTGTGTTAATACATCTCACCGAGTTACAGCTTTCCCCTCAAAAAACCTTTCGCTAAGACTGTCCCTGTGGGATTTGCAAAGTGATATTTGGAAACCCATAGAGGGCTTTGGTGAAAAAGGAAATATCTTCAGTTAAAAACTGAAAAAAAAGTTTCTGAGAAACTGCTTTGTATTCTGTTAATTCAACTCACTGAGTTTGAGTTTTCCTCTAAAGAAGTCTTTCCCTAAGGCTGTTGTTGTGGAAATTGCAAAGTTATATTTGGAAGCCCTTAGAGGGCATTGGTGAAAATGGAAATATCCTAAGATAAAAAAAGAAAAGAAGCTTTCTGAGAAACAGGTCTTTGTTCTGTTAGTTCATCTCACATAGTTACAGCTTTCCACTGAAGAAGCAGTTCACTAAGACTGTTCTTGTGAAATTTACAAAGTGATATTTGGAAGCCCGTAGTCGGCTATGGTGAAAAAGGAATATCTTACGTTAAAAACTGGAAAGAAGATTTCTGAGAAACTGCATTGTGTTCTGTTAATTCATCTCACAGAGTCACAGCTTTCCCCTCAAGAAGCCTTTTGCTAAGACTGTTCTTGTGGAATTTGCAAGATGATATTTGGAGGCCCATAGAGGGCTATGGTGAAAAAGGAAATATCTTGCGTTAAACACTGGAAAGAAGATTTCTGAGAAACTTCTTTGTATTCTGTTAATTCATCTAACAGAGTTACAGCTTTCCCCTTCAGAGGCCTTTCGCTAAGAGTGTTCTTGTGGAATTTGCAAAGTGATATTTGGAAGGTCATAAAGGGCTACGGTGAAAAAGGAAATATCCTAAGATAAAAACTGAAGAGAATCTTTCTGAGAAACTGCTTTGAGTTCTGTTAATTCATCTCACAGTGTTACAGCTTTTCCCTCAAGAAGCCTTTCGATAAGACTGTTTTTGTGGAATTTGCAAAGTGATATTGGAGGCCTATAGAGGGCTATGGTGAAAAAGGAAATATCCTAAGATAAAATCTGAAAAGAAGCTTTCTGAGACACTGCTTTGTGTTCTGTTAATTCATCTCACAGAGTTACAGCTTTCTCCTTAAGAAGCCTTTCGCTAAGATTGTTCTTGTGGAATTTGCAAAGTGAAATTTGGAAACCCTTAGAGAGCTATGGTGAAAAAGGAAATATCTTCCGTTAAAAACCGAAAAGAAGCTCTCTGAGAAACTGTATTCTGTTCTGTTAGTTCATCTCACAGAGTTTCAGCATTCCCCTCAAGAAGCCGTTCACTAACACTATTCTTGTGAAAATTGCAAAGTGATACTTCAAAATCCATAGAGGGCTATGGTAAAAAAGGAAATATCTTCCGTTAAAAACTGGAAAGAAGTTTTTTGAGAACCTGCCATGTGTTTTCTTAATACATCTCACCGAGTTAAAGCTTTCACCTCAAGAAGCCTTTAACTAAGACTGTTCTTGTGGAAATTGCAAAGTGTTATTTGGAAGCCGATAGAGGACTATGATGAAAGAGGACATATCCTTAGAAAAAAACTGAAAAGAAGCTTTCTGAGAAACTGCTTTGTGTTCTGTTAATTCATTTCACAGAGTTACAGCTTTCCCCTCAAGAAGCCCTTCACTAGGGCCTTTCTTGTGAAATTTGCAAAGTGATACTTGGTAGCCCATAGAGGGCTATGGTGAAAAAGGAAATATCTTCGCGTAAAAACTGGAAAGAAGCATTCTGGGAAACTGCCGTGTGTTCTGTTAATATATCTCACCCAGTTACAGCTTTCACCTCAAGAAGCCTTTCGGTAAGACTGTTCTTGTGGGATTTGCAAAGTGATATTTGGAAGCCCCTAGAGGGCAATGGTGAAAATGGAAATATCCTAAGTTAAAAAAAGAAAAGAAGCTTTCTGAGAAACCGATTTTCGTTCTGTTAGTTCATGTCACAGAGACACAGCTTTCCACTCAAGAAGCCGTTCACTAAGACTGTTCTTGTGACATTTGCAAAGTGATATTTGGAAGCCCGTAGAGGGCAATGGTGAAAAAGGAAATATCTTCCGTTAAAAACTGGAAAGAAGATTTCCGAGAAACTGCATTGTGTTCTGTTAATTCATCTCACACAGTCACAGCTTTCCCCTCAAGAAGCCTTTGACTAAGACAGTTCTTTTGGAATTTGCAAAGTGATATTCGCAGGCCCATAGAGGGTTATGGTGAAAAAGTAAATATATTCTGTTAAACACTGGGAAGAAGATTTCTGAGAAACTGCTTTGAGTTCTGTTAATTCATCTCACAGAGTTACAGCTTTTCCCTCAAGAAGCCTTTCGAGAAGACTGTTTTTGTGGAATTTTCAAAGTGATATTTGGAAACCCAATGAGGGCTATGGTGAAAAAGGAAATACCCTAAGATAAAATCTAAAAAGAAACTTTCTGAGAAACTGCCCTGTGTTCTGTTAATTATACATCTAACCGAGTTACAGCTACTCCCTCAAAAATCCTTTCGCTAAGACTGTTCTTGTGGGATTAACAAAGTGATATTTGGAAGCCCATAGAGTGCTATGGTGAAAAAGGAAATATCTACAGATAAAAACTGGAAAGAAGCTTTCTGAAAAATTGGTTTTTGTTCTGTTAATTCATCTTAAAGAGTTACCGCTTCCCCTCAAGAAGCTTTTCAGTAAGACTCTTCTTGTGGAATTTGCAAAATGATATTTGGAAACCCATAGAGGGCTATGCTGAAAAAGGAAGTACCTTCCGTTAAAAACTGGAAAGAGGCATTCTGAGAAACTCCTTTGTGTTCTCTTAATTCAACTCACAGAGTTACACCTTTCCTCTCAAGAAGCCTTTCCTTAAGACAGTTTTTGTGGAAATTGCAAAGGGATACTTAGAAGCCCATAGAGGGCTACGGTGAAAAAAGAAATATCCTGAGACAAAAACTGAAAGGAATCTGTCTTAGATACTACTTTGTGTTCTCTTCTTGTGGAATTTGCAAAGTGATATTTGGAAGTCCATAGAGTACTATGGTGAAAAAGGAAATATCTTCCGTTAAAAACTGGAAAGAAGAATCTGAGAAACTGCCGTGTGTTGTGTTAATACATCTCACCGAGTTACAGCTTTCCCCTCAAAAAACCTTTCGCTAAGACTGTCCCTGTGGGATTTGCAAAGTGATATTTGGAAACCCATAGAGGGCTTTGGTGAAAAAGGAAATATCTTCAGTTAAAAACTGAAAAAAAAGTTTCTGAGAAACTGCTTTGTATTCTGTTAATTCAACTCACTGAGTTTGAGTTTTCCTCTAAAGAAGTCTTTCCCTAAGGCTGTTGTTGTGGAAATTGCAAAGTTATATTTGGAAGCCCTTAGAGGGCATTGGTGAAAATGGAAATATCCTAAGATAAAAAAAGAAAAGAAGCTTTCTGAGAAACAGGTCTTTGTTCTGTTAGTTCATCTCACATAGTTACAGCTTTCCACTGAAGAAGCAGTTCACTAAGACTGTTCTTGTGAAATTTACAAAGTGATATTTGGAAGCCCGTAGTCGGCTATGGTGAAAAAGGAATATCTTACGTTAAAAACTGGAAAGAAGATTTCTGAGAAACTGCATTGTGTTCTGTTAATTCATCTCACAGAGTCACAGCTTTCCCCTCAAGAAGCCTTTTGCTAAGACTGTTCTTGTGGAATTTGCAAGATGATATTTGGAGGCCCATAGAGGGCTATGGTGAAAAAGGAAATATCTTGCGTTAAACACTGGAAAGAAGATTTCTGAGAAACTTCTTTGTATTCTGTTAATTCATCTAACAGAGTTACAGCTTTCCCCTTCAGAGGCCTTTCGCTAAGAGTGTTCTTGTGGAATTTGCAAAGTGATATTTGGAAGGTCATAAAGGGCTACGGTGAAAAAGGAAATATCCTAAGATAAAAACTGAAGAGAATCTTTCTGAGAAACTGCTTTGAGTTCTGTTAATTCATCTCACAGTGTTACAGCTTTTCCCTCAAGAAGCCTTTCGATAAGACTGTTTTTGTGGAATTTGCAAAGTGATATTGGAGGCCTATAGAGGGCTATGGTGAAAAAGGAAATATCCTAAGATAAAATCTGAAAAGAAGCTTTCTGAGACACTGCTTTGTGTTCTGTTAATTCATCTCACAGAGTTACAGCTTTCTCCTTAAGAAGCCTTTCGCTAAGATTGTTCTTGTGGAATTTGCAAAGTGAAATTTGGAAACCCTTAGAGAGCTATGGTGAAAAAGGAAATATCTTCCGTTAAAAACCGAAAAGAAGCTCTCTGAGAAACTGTATTCTGTTCTGTTAGTTCATCTCACAGAGTTTCAGCATTCCCCTCAAGAAGCCGTTCACTAACACTATTCTTGTGAAAATTGCAAAGTGATACTTCAAAATCCATAGAGGGCTATGGTAAAAAAGGAAATATCTTCCGTTAAAAACTGGAAAGAAGTTTTTTGAGAACCTGCCATGTGTTTTCTTAATACATCTCACCGAGTTAAAGCTTTCACCTCAAGAAGCCTTTAACTAAGACTGTTCTTGTGGAAATTGCAAAGTGTTATTTGGAAGCCGATAGAGGACTATGATGAAAGAGGACATATCCTTAGAAAAAAACTGAAAAGAAGCTTTCTGAGAAACTGCTTTGTGTTCTGTTAATTCATTTCACAGAGTTACAGCTTTCCCCTCAAGAAGCCCTTCACTAGGGCCTTTCTTGTGAAATTTGCAAAGTGATACTTGGTAGCCCATAGAGGGCTATGGTGAAAAAGGAAATATCTTCGCGTAAAAACTGGAAAGAAGCATTCTGGGAAACTGCCGTGTGTTCTGTTAATATATCTCACCCAGTTACAGCTTTCACCTCAAGAAGCCTTTCGGTAAGACTGTTCTTGTGGGATTTGCAAAGTGATATTTGGAAGCCCCTAGAGGGCAATGGTGAAAATGGAAATATCCTAAGTTAAAAAAAGAAAAGAAGCTTTCTGAGAAACCGATTTTCGTTCTGTTAGTTCATGTCACAGAGACACAGCTTTCCACTCAAGAAGCCGTTCACTAAGACTGTTCTTGTGACATTTGCAAAGTGATATTTGGAAGCCCGTAGAGGGCAATGGTGAAAAAGGAAATATCTTCCGTTAAAAACTGGAAAGAAGATTTCCGAGAAACTGCATTGTGTTCTGTTAATTCATCTCACACAGTCACAGCTTTCCCCTCAAGAAGCCTTTGACTAAGACAGTTCTTTTGGAATTTGCAAAGTGATATTCGCAGGCCCATAGAGGGTTATGGTGAAAAAGTAAATATATTCTGTTAAACACTGGGAAGAAGATTTCTGAGAAACTGCTTTGAGTTCTGTTAATTCATCTCACAGAGTTACAGCTTTTCCCTCAAGAAGCCTTTCGAGAAGACTGTTTTTGTGGAATTTTCAAAGTGATATTTGGAAACCCAATGAGGGCTATGGTGAAAAAGGAAATACCCTAAGATAAAATCTAAAAAGAAACTTTCTGAGAAACTGCCCTGTGTTCTGTTAATTATACATCTAACCGAGTTACAGCTACTCCCTCAAAAATCCTTTCGCTAAGACTGTTCTTGTGGGATTAACAAAGTGATATTTGGAAGCCCATAGAGTGCTATGGTGAAAAAGGAAATATCTACAGATAAAAACTGGAAAGAAGCTTTCTGAAAAATTGGTTTTTGTTCTGTTAATTCATCTTAAAGAGTTACCGCTTCCCCTCAAGAAGCTTTTCAGTAAGACTCTTCTTGTGGAATTTGCAAAATGATATTTGGAAACCCATAGAGGGCTATGCTGAAAAAGGAAGTACCTTCCGTTAAAAACTGGAAAGAGGCATTCTGAGAAACTCCTTTGTGTTCTCTTAATTCAACTCACAGAGTTACACCTTTCCTCTCAAGAAGCCTTTCCTTAAGACAGTTTTTGTGGAAATTGCAAAGGGATACTTAGAAGCCCATAGAGGGCTACGGTGAAAAAAGAAATATCCTGAGACAAAAACTGAAAGGAATCTGTCTTAGATACTACTTTGTGTTCTCTTCTTGTGGAATTTGCAAAGTGATATTTGGAAGTCCATAGAGTACTATGGTGAAAAAGGAAATATCTTCCGTTAAAAACTGGAAAGAAGAATCTGAGAAACTGCCGTGTGTTGTGTTAATACATCTCACCGAGTTACAGCTTTCCCCTCAAAAAACCTTTCGCTAAGACTGTCCCTGTGGGATTTGCAAAGTGATATTTGGAAACCCATAGAGGGCTTTGGTGAAAAAGGAAATATCTTCAGTTAAAAACTGAAAAAAAAGTTTCTGAGAAACTGCTTTGTATTCTGTTAATTCAACTCACTGAGTTTGAGTTTTCCTCTAAAGAAGTCTTTCCCTAAGGCTGTTGTTGTGGAAATTGCAAAGTTATATTTGGAAGCCCTTAGAGGGCATTGGTGAAAATGGAAATATCCTAAGATAAAAAAAGAAAAGAAGCTTTCTGAGAAACAGGTCTTTGTTCTGTTAGTTCATCTCACATAGTTACAGCTTTCCACTGAAGAAGCAGTTCACTAAGACTGTTCTTGTGAAATTTACAAAGTGATATTTGGAAGCCCGTAGTCGGCTATGGTGAAAAAGGAATATCTTACGTTAAAAACTGGAAAGAAGATTTCTGAGAAACTGCATTGTGTTCTGTTAATTCATCTCACAGAGTCACAGCTTTCCCCTCAAGAAGCCTTTTGCTAAGACTGTTCTTGTGGAATTTGCAAGATGATATTTGGAGGCCCATAGAGGGCTATGGTGAAAAAGGAAATATCTTGCGTTAAACACTGGAAAGAAGATTTCTGAGAAACTTCTTTGTATTCTGTTAATTCATCTAACAGAGTTACAGCTTTCCCCTTCAGAGGCCTTTCGCTAAGAGTGTTCTTGTGGAATTTGCAAAGTGATATTTGGAAGGTCATAAAGGGCTACGGTGAAAAAGGAAATATCCTAAGATAAAAACTGAAGAGAATCTTTCTGAGAAACTGCTTTGAGTTCTGTTAATTCATCTCACAGTGTTACAGCTTTTCCCTCAAGAAGCCTTTCGATAAGACTGTTTTTGTGGAATTTGCAAAGTGATATTGGAGGCCTATAGAGGGCTATGGTGAAAAAGGAAATATCCTAAGATAAAATCTGAAAAGAAGCTTTCTGAGACACTGCTTTGTGTTCTGTTAATTCATCTCACAGAGTTACAGCTTTCTCCTTAAGAAGCCTTTCGCTAAGATTGTTCTTGTGGAATTTGCAAAGTGAAATTTGGAAACCCTTAGAGAGCTATGGTGAAAAAGGAAATATCTTCCGTTAAAAACCGAAAAGAAGCTCTCTGAGAAACTGTATTCTGTTCTGTTAGTTCATCTCACAGAGTTTCAGCATTCCCCTCAAGAAGCCGTTCACTAACACTATTCTTGTGAAAATTGCAAAGTGATACTTCAAAATCCATAGAGGGCTATGGTAAAAAAGGAAATATCTTCCGTTAAAAACTGGAAAGAAGTTTTTTGAGAACCTGCCATGTGTTTTCTTAATACATCTCACCGAGTTAAAGCTTTCACCTCAAGAAGCCTTTAACTAAGACTGTTCTTGTGGAAATTGCAAAGTGTTATTTGGAAGCCGATAGAGGACTATGATGAAAGAGGACATATCCTTAGAAAAAAACTGAAAAGAAGCTTTCTGAGAAACTGCTTTGTGTTCTGTTAATTCATTTCACAGAGTTACAGCTTTCCCCTCAAGAAGCCCTTCACTAGGGCCTTTCTTGTGAAATTTGCAAAGTGATACTTGGTAGCCCATAGAGGGCTATGGTGAAAAAGGAAATATCTTCGCGTAAAAACTGGAAAGAAGCATTCTGGGAAACTGCCGTGTGTTCTGTTAATATATCTCACCCAGTTACAGCTTTCACCTCAAGAAGCCTTTCGGTAAGACTGTTCTTGTGGGATTTGCAAAGTGATATTTGGAAGCCCCTAGAGGGCAATGGTGAAAATGGAAATATCCTAAGTTAAAAAAAGAAAAGAAGCTTTCTGAGAAACCGATTTTCGTTCTGTTAGTTCATGTCACAGAGACACAGCTTTCCACTCAAGAAGCCGTTCACTAAGACTGTTCTTGTGACATTTGCAAAGTGATATTTGGAAGCCCGTAGAGGGCAATGGTGAAAAAGGAAATATCTTCCGTTAAAAACTGGAAAGAAGATTTCCGAGAAACTGCATTGTGTTCTGTTAATTCATCTCACACAGTCACAGCTTTCCCCTCAAGAAGCCTTTGACTAAGACAGTTCTTTTGGAATTTGCAAAGTGATATTCGCAGGCCCATAGAGGGTTATGGTGAAAAAGTAAATATATTCTGTTAAACACTGGGAAGAAGATTTCTGAGAAACTGCTTTGAGTTCTGTTAATTCATCTCACAGAGTTACAGCTTTTCCCTCAAGAAGCCTTTCGAGAAGACTGTTTTTGTGGAATTTTCAAAGTGATATTTGGAAACCCAATGAGGGCTATGGTGAAAAAGGAAATACCCTAAGATAAAATCTAAAAAGAAACTTTCTGAGAAACTGCCCTGTGTTCTGTTAATTATACATCTAACCGAGTTACAGCTACTCCCTCAAAAATCCTTTCGCTAAGACTGTTCTTGTGGGATTAACAAAGTGATATTTGGAAGCCCATAGAGTGCTATGGTGAAAAAGGAAATATCTACAGATAAAAACTGGAAAGAAGCTTTCTGAAAAATTGGTTTTTGTTCTGTTAATTCATCTTAAAGAGTTACCGCTTCCCCTCAAGAAGCTTTTCAGTAAGACTCTTCTTGTGGAATTTGCAAAGTGATATTTGGAAGCCCATACAGGGCTATGGAGAAAAAGGAAATATCTTCCCTTAAAAACTGGAAAGAAGGTTTCTGAGAAACTGCCGTGTGTTCTGTTCTTACATGTGACCGAGTTACAGCTTTTCTAAAAGAAGCCTTTCGCTAAGGCTTTTCTTGTGGGATTTGCAAAGTGATATTTGGTTGCCCATAGAGTGCTATCTTGAAAAAGGTAATATCTTCCGTTAAAAACTGGAAAGAAGCTTTCTGAGAAACTGCTTTGTGTTTTCTTAATTCATCTGACAGAGTTACAGCTTTCCCGTCAAGAAGCCTTTTGCTTAAACTTTTCTTGTGGAATTTGCAAAGTTAACATTGGACGCCCGTAGAGGGCTATGGTAAAAAAGGAAATATCTTCAGTTAAAAACTGGAAAGAAGCTTTCTGAGAAACTGCTTTGTGTTCTGTTAATTCATCTCACCGATTTATAGCTTTACCCTCGAAAAGCCTTTCGCTAAGGCTGTTGTTGTGGAATTTGCAATGTGATATTTGGAATACCATAGAGGGTTATGGTGAAAATGGAAATATCTTAAGATAAAAACCGAAAAGAACCTTTCTGAGAAACTGCTTTCTGTTCTGTTGGTTCATCTCAGAGAGATACAGCTTTCCGCTCAAGGAGCCGTTCACTAAGACTGTTCTTGTGGAATTTGCCAAGTGATATTTGGAAGCCATTAGAGGGCTAGGGTGATAAAGGAAATATCCTAAGATAAAAACTGAAAAGAAAGTTTCTGAGGAACTGCTGTGTTTTCTGTTAATTCAACTCACAGAGTTACAGCTTTACCCTCAAGAAGCCTTTCGCTAAGGCTGCTGTTGTGGTATTTGCAATGTGATATTTGGAAGCCCTTAGAGAACAATGGTGAAAAAGGAAATATCTTCAGTTAAAAACTGAAAAGAAGCTTTCTGAGATACTGCTTTGTGTTCTCTTAATTCATCTCAAAGAATTACATCTTTCCCCTGAAGAAACCTTCCGCTAAGACTGTTCTTGTGGAATTTGCAAAGTGATATTTAGAAGCCCATAGATGGCTATGGTGAAAAAGGAAATATCCTAAGATTAAAACCGAGAAGAAGCTTTCTGAGAAACTGCTTTGTGTTCTGTTAGTTAATATCACAGTGTTACAGCTCTCCCCTCAAGGAACCATTCAGTAAGACTGCTCATGTGCAATTTTCAAAGTGACATTTGGAAGCCCATAGAGGGCTAAGGTGAAAAAGGAAATATTTTCCGTTAAAAAATGAAAAGAAGATTTCTGAGAAACTGCTTTGGGTTCTTTTAATTCATCTCACAGAGTTACACTTTTCCCGTCAAGAAGCCTTTCCCTAAGACTATTATTGTGGAATTTGAAAAGTGATATTTGGAATCGATAGAGGGCTATGGTGAAACATGAAATATCCTCCGTAAAAACTGGGAATAATCTTTCTGAGAAACTGTTTTGTGTTCTGTTAATTCATCTCATAGAGTTACAGCTTTCCTCTCAAGAAGTCTTTCGCGAAGGCTGTTCTTGTAAAATTTGCAAAGTGATATTTGGAAGCCCATAGAGGGCTATGGTGAAATAGGAAATATTTTCAGTTAAAAACTGAAAAGAAGTTTTCTGAGAAACTGCTATTTGTTCTCTTAATTCATCTCAGAGAGTTACAGCTTTCTCCTGAAGAAGCCTTTCGCTAGGACTGGTCTTGTGGAATTTGCAAAGTGATATTTGGAAGCCCATTGAGGGCTATGGTGAAAAAGGAAATATCCTAAGATAAAATCTAAAAAGAAGCTTTGTGAGAAACTGCTTTGTGTTCTGTTAATTCATCTCACAGGGGTTACAGCTTTCCGCTAAAGAGGCCTTTCACTAAGACTGTTCTTGTGGAATTTGCAAACTGATATTTGAAAGCCTAAAGAGTTCTATGGTGAAAAAGAAAATATCTTCAGTTAAAAACTGGAAAGAAGTTTTCTGAGAAAATGCTTTGTGTTCTGTTAATTCATCTCTCAGATTTACAGCTTTCCCCTCAAGAAGACTTTCGCTAAGACTGCTCTTGTGGAATTTGCAAAGTGATATTTGGAAGCCCTTAGAGTTCTAGGGTGAAAAAGGAAATATCCTAAGACAAAAACCGAAAAGAAGCTTTCTGAGTAACTGCTTTCTGTTCTGTTAATTCATCTCAGAGATTTACAGCTTTCCGTTCAAGAAGCCTTTCGCAAAGACTGTTCTTTTGGAATTGGCAACGTGATATTTGGAAGGCCATAGAGAGCTATGGTGCATATGGAAATATCCTAAGATAAAAACCGAAAAGAAGCTTTCTGAGAAACTGCTTTGTGTTCTTTTAATTCATCTCAGAGAGTTACGGCTTTCTCCTCAAGAAACCTTCGCTAAGACTGTTCTTGTGATATTTGCAAACTGATATATGGAAGCCCATAGAAGGCTATGGTAATAAAGGAAATAACTTCCGTTAAAAACGGGAAAGAAGCTTTCTGAGAAACAACTTTGTGTTCTGTTAATTCATCTCACAGAATTACAGCATTCCCCTCATGAAGCCTTTCGCTAAGACTGTTCTTATGGAATTTGGAAAGTGATATTTAGTAGTCCATAGAGGGCCGTGGTGAAAAAGGAAATATCTTCCTTTGAAAACAGGAAAGAAGATTTCTGATAAACTGCTTTGTGTTCTGTTAATTCATCTCACAGAGTTACAGCTTTCCACTCAAGAAGCCATTAGTTAAGACTGTTTTTGAGGAATTAGCAGAGTGATATTTGGAAGTCCATAGAGGGCTATGGTGAAAAAGGAAATATGTTCATTTAAAAACTGGAAAGAAGCATTCTGATAAACTGCTTTGTGTTCTCTTAATTGATCTCACAGAGTTACAGCTTTCCACTCAGGAAGCCTTTCTCTAAGACTGTTCATGTGGAATTTGGAATGTGATATGGAGAATCCCTAGAGGGCTATGGTGAAAAAGGTATTATCTTCCGTTAAAAATTGGAAAGAAGCATTCTGAGAAACTGCTTTGTGTTCTGTTAATTCATCTCAAAGAGTTACAGGTTTCCCATCAGGAAGCCATTCGCTAAGACTGTTCTTGTGGAATTTGCAAAGCGATATTTGAAAGACCATAGAGCACTATGGTGAGGAAGGAAATATCTTCCGTTAAAAACTGGAAAGAGGCTTTCTGAGAAACTGCTTTGTGTTCTTTTATTTCATCGCACAGAGTTACAGCTTTCCTCTCAAGTAGGCTTTCGCTAAGACAGTTTTTTGGAATTTGCAAAATGATATTTGGAAACCCATAGAGGGCTATGCTGAAAAAGGAAGTACCTTCCGTTAAAAACTGGAAAGAGGCATTCTGAGAAACTCCTTTGTGTTCTCTTAATTCAACTCACAGAGTTACACCTTTCCTCTCAAGAAGCCTTTCCTTAAGACAGTTTTTGTGGAAATTGCAAAGGGATACTTAGAAGCCCATAGAGGGCTACGGTGAAAAAAGAAATATCCTGAGACAAAAACTGAAAGGAATCTGTCTTAGATACTACTTTGTGTTCTCTTCTTGTGGAATTTGCAAAGTGATATTTGGAAGTCCATAGAGTACTATGGTGAAAAAGGAAATATCTTCCGTTAAAAACTGGAAAGAAGAATCTGAGAAACTGCCGTGTGTTGTGTTAATACATCTCACCGAGTTACAGCTTTCCCCTCAAAAAACCTTTCGCTAAGACTGTCCCTGTGGGATTTGCAAAGTGATATTTGGAAACCCATAGAGGGCTTTGGTGAAAAAGGAAATATCTTCAGTTAAAAACTGAAAAAAAAGTTTCTGAGAAACTGCTTTGTATTCTGTTAATTCAACTCACTGAGTTTGAGTTTTCCTCTAAAGAAGTCTTTCCCTAAGGCTGTTGTTGTGGAAATTGCAAAGTTATATTTGGAAGCCCTTAGAGGGCATTGGTGAAAATGGAAATATCCTAAGATAAAAAAAGAAAAGAAGCTTTCTGAGAAACAGGTCTTTGTTCTGTTAGTTCATCTCACATAGTTACAGCTTTCCACTGAAGAAGCAGTTCACTAAGACTGTTCTTGTGAAATTTACAAAGTGATATTTGGAAGCCCGTAGTCGGCTATGGTGAAAAAGGAATATCTTACGTTAAAAACTGGAAAGAAGATTTCTGAGAAACTGCATTGTGTTCTGTTAATTCATCTCACAGAGTCACAGCTTTCCCCTCAAGAAGCCTTTTGCTAAGACTGTTCTTGTGGAATTTGCAAGATGATATTTGGAGGCCCATAGAGGGCTATGGTGAAAAAGGAAATATCTTGCGTTAAACACTGGAAAGAAGATTTCTGAGAAACTTCTTTGTATTCTGTTAATTCATCTAACAGAGTTACAGCTTTCCCCTTCAGAGGCCTTTCGCTAAGAGTGTTCTTGTGGAATTTGCAAAGTGATATTTGGAAGGTCATAAAGGGCTACGGTGAAAAAGGAAATATCCTAAGATAAAAACTGAAGAGAATCTTTCTGAGAAACTGCTTTGAGTTCTGTTAATTCATCTCACAGTGTTACAGCTTTTCCCTCAAGAAGCCTTTCGATAAGACTGTTTTTGTGGAATTTGCAAAGTGATATTGGAGGCCTATAGAGGGCTATGGTGAAAAAGGAAATATCCTAAGATAAAATCTGAAAAGAAGCTTTCTGAGACACTGCTTTGTGTTCTGTTAATTCATCTCACAGAGTTACAGCTTTCTCCTTAAGAAGCCTTTCGCTAAGATTGTTCTTGTGGAATTTGCAAAGTGAAATTTGGAAACCCTTAGAGAGCTATGGTGAAAAAGGAAATATCTTCCGTTAAAAACCGAAAAGAAGCTCTCTGAGAAACTGTATTCTGTTCTGTTAGTTCATCTCACAGAGTTTCAGCATTCCCCTCAAGAAGCCGTTCACTAACACTATTCTTGTGAAAATTGCAAAGTGATACTTCAAAATCCATAGAGGGCTATGGTAAAAAAGGAAATATCTTCCGTTAAAAACTGGAAAGAAGTTTTTTGAGAACCTGCCATGTGTTTTCTTAATACATCTCACCGAGTTAAAGCTTTCACCTCAAGAAGCCTTTAACTAAGACTGTTCTTGTGGAAATTGCAAAGTGTTATTTGGAAGCCGATAGAGGACTATGATGAAAGAGGACATATCCTTAGAAAAAAACTGAAAAGAAGCTTTCTGAGAAACTGCTTTGTGTTCTGTTAATTCATTTCACAGAGTTACAGCTTTCCCCTCAAGAAGCCCTTCACTAGGGCCTTTCTTGTGAAATTTGCAAAGTGATACTTGGTAGCCCATAGAGGGCTATGGTGAAAAAGGAAATATCTTCGCGTAAAAACTGGAAAGAAGCATTCTGGGAAACTGCCGTGTGTTCTGTTAATATATCTCACCCAGTTACAGCTTTCACCTCAAGAAGCCTTTCGGTAAGACTGTTCTTGTGGGATTTGCAAAGTGATATTTGGAAGCCCCTAGAGGGCAATGGTGAAAATGGAAATATCCTAAGTTAAAAAAAGAAAAGAAGCTTTCTGAGAAACCGATTTTCGTTCTGTTAGTTCATGTCACAGAGACACAGCTTTCCACTCAAGAAGCCGTTCACTAAGACTGTTCTTGTGACATTTGCAAAGTGATATTTGGAAGCCCGTAGAGGGCAATGGTGAAAAAGGAAATATCTTCCGTTAAAAACTGGAAAGAAGATTTCCGAGAAACTGCATTGTGTTCTGTTAATTCATCTCACACAGTCACAGCTTTCCCCTCAAGAAGCCTTTGACTAAGACAGTTCTTTTGGAATTTGCAAAGTGATATTCGCAGGCCCATAGAGGGTTATGGTGAAAAAGTAAATATATTCTGTTAAACACTGGGAAGAAGATTTCTGAGAAACTGCTTTGAGTTCTGTTAATTCATCTCACAGAGTTACAGCTTTTCCCTCAAGAAGCCTTTCGAGAAGACTGTTTTTGTGGAATTTTCAAAGTGATATTTGGAAACCCAATGAGGGCTATGGTGAAAAAGGAAATACCCTAAGATAAAATCTAAAAAGAAACTTTCTGAGAAACTGCCCTGTGTTCTGTTAATTATACATCTAACCGAGTTACAGCTACTCCCTCAAAAATCCTTTCGCTAAGACTGTTCTTGTGGGATTAACAAAGTGATATTTGGAAGCCCATAGAGTGCTATGGTGAAAAAGGAAATATCTACAGATAAAAACTGGAAAGAAGCTTTCTGAAAAATTGGTTTTTGTTCTGTTAATTCATCTTAAAGAGTTACCGCTTCCCCTCAAGAAGCTTTTCAGTAAGACTCTTCTTGTGGAATTTGCAAAGTGATATTTGGAAGCCCATACAGGGCTATGGAGAAAAAGGAAATATCTTCCCTTAAAAACTGGAAAGAAGGTTTCTGAGAAACTGCCGTGTGTTCTGTTCTTACATGTGACCGAGTTACAGCTTTTCTAAAAGAAGCCTTTCGCTAAGGCTTTTCTTGTGGGATTTGCAAAGTGATATTTGGTTGCCCATAGAGTGCTATCTTGAAAAAGGTAATATCTTCCGTTAAAAACTGGAAAGAAGCTTTCTGAGAAACTGCTTTGTGTTTTCTTAATTCATCTGACAGAGTTACAGCTTTCCCGTCAAGAAGCCTTTTGCTTAAACTTTTCTTGTGGAATTTGCAAAGTTAACATTGGACGCCCGTAGAGGGCTATGGTAAAAAAGGAAATATCTTCAGTTAAAAACTGGAAAGAAGCTTTCTGAGAAACTGCTTTGTGTTCTGTTAATTCATCTCACCGATTTATAGCTTTACCCTCGAAAAGCCTTTCGCTAAGGCTGTTGTTGTGGAATTTGCAATGTGATATTTGGAATACCATAGAGGGTTATGGTGAAAATGGAAATATCTTAAGATAAAAACCGAAAAGAACCTTTCTGAGAAACTGCTTTCTGTTCTGTTGGTTCATCTCAGAGAGATACAGCTTTCCGCTCAAGGAGCCGTTCACTAAGACTGTTCTTGTGGAATTTGCCAAGTGATATTTGGAAGCCATTAGAGGGCTAGGGTGATAAAGGAAATATCCTAAGATAAAAACTGAAAAGAAAGTTTCTGAGGAACTGCTGTGTTTTCTGTTAATTCAACTCACAGAGTTACAGCTTTACCCTCAAGAAGCCTTTCGCTAAGGCTGCTGTTGTGGTATTTGCAATGTGATATTTGGAAGCCCTTAGAGAACAATGGTGAAAAAGGAAATATCTTCAGTTAAAAACTGAAAAGAAGCTTTCTGAGATACTGCTTTGTGTTCTCTTAATTCATCTCAAAGAATTACATCTTTCCCCTGAAGAAACCTTCCGCTAAGACTGTTCTTGTGGAATTTGCAAAGTGATATTTAGAAGCCCATAGATGGCTATGGTGAAAAAGGAAATATCCTAAGATTAAAACCGAGAAGAAGCTTTCTGAGAAACTGCTTTGTGTTCTGTTAGTTAATATCACAGTGTTACAGCTCTCCCCTCAAGGAACCATTCAGTAAGACTGCTCATGTGCAATTTTCAAAGTGACATTTGGAAGCCCATAGAGGGCTATAGTGAAAAAGGAAATAACTTCCGTTAAAAAGTAGAAAGAAGCACTCTGAGAAACTGCCGTGTGTTCCGTTAATATATCTCCCAGAGTTACAGCTTTCTCCACAAGAATCCTTTCGCTAAGACTGTTCCTGTGGGATTTGCATAGTGATATTTGGAAGCCCATAGAGGGCTATGGTGAAAAAGGAAATATCCTAAGATAAAAACTGGAAAGAAGATTTCTGAGAAACGGCTTTGTGTTCTGTTTATTCATCTCACAGAATTACAGATTTGCTCTGCAGAAGCTTTTAGCTTAGACTGTTCTTGTGGAATTTGCAAAGTGATCTTGGAAGCCCAAAGAGGGCTATGGTGAAAAAGAAAATATCTTTAGTTAAAACCTGGAAAGAAGCTTTCTGAGAAACTGCTTTGTGTTCCGCTTAGTCATCTCACAGATTTACAGCTATCCCCTCAAGAAGCCTTTCCGTAAGACTGTTCTTGTGGAATTTGCGAAGTGATATTTGTAAGGCTTATAGAGGGCTATGGTGAAAAAGGAAATATCTTCCGTTAAAATCTGGAAAGAAACCTTCTGAGAAACTGCTTTGTGTTCTGTTAATTCATCTCTCAGAGTTACTGCTTTCCCCTCAAGAAGCGTTTTGCTGAGACTGTTCTTGTGGAATATGCAAAGTGATATTTGGAAGCCCCCAGAGGGCTATGGTGAAAAAGAAATATCTTCCGTTAAAAACTGGAAAGAAGCTTTCTGAGAAACTACTTTGTGTTCTGTTAATTCATCTCACAGAGTTACAGCTTTCCCTTCAAGAAGTATTTCGCTAAGACTGTTCTTGTCGAATTTGCCAAGTGATATTTGGAAGCCCATAGAGGGCTACGGTGAAAAGGGAAATATCCTAAGTTAAAAACTGAAAAGAAGCATTTTGAGAAACCGCTCTGTGTTCTGTTAATTCATCTCACGGAGTTACAGATTTCCCTTCAAGAAGCCTTTCTCTAAGGCTGTTCTTGTGGAATTTGCAAAGTGATATTCGGAAGCCCATACAGGGTAATGGTGAAAAAGGAAATATCTTCCGTTAAAAATTTGAAAGAAGCTGACTGAGAAACTGCTTTGTTTTCTGTTAATACATCTGACAGAGTTACAGCTTTCCCTTCAAGAAGCCGTTCACTAAGGCTGTTCTAGAGGAATTTACAAACTGATATTTGGAAGCCCATAGAGGGCTATGGTGAAAAAGGAAAAATCTTCCGTTAAAACCTGGAAAGAAACTTTCTGAGAAACTGCTTTGTGTTCTGTTACTTCATCTCACAGACTTACAGCCTTCCCCTCAGGAAGCCTTTCGCTACGACTGTTCTTGCGGAAATTGCAAAGTGATATTTGGAAGCCCATAGAGGTCTACGGTGAAAAAGGAAATATCCTAAGTTAAAAACTGGAAGGAAGCATTCTGAGAAACTGCTTTGTGTTCTGTTAATTCATGTCACAGAGTTACAGCTTTCCCTTCAAGAAGCCTTTCGCTAAGGCTGTTCTTGTGGAATTGGCAAAGTGATATTTGGAAGCCCATAGAGGACTATGGTGAAAATGAAATATGTTAAGTTAAAAACTGGAAAGAAGCTTTCTAAGAAACTACTTTGTGTTCTGTTAATTCATCTCACAGAGTTACAGCTTTCCAATCACGAAGCCTTTCAGTAAGACTGTTCTTGTGGAATTTTTAAAGTGATATTTGTAAGCCCGTAGAGGGCTATGGTGAAAAAGGAAATATCTTCCGTTAAAAACTGGAAAGAAGCTTTCTTTGAAACTACATTTTGTTCTGTTAATTCATCTCACAGAGTTACAGCTATCCCCTCAAGAAGCCTTTCGCTAAGACTGTTCCTGTGGAATTTGCAAAGTGATATTTGTTAGCCCATAGAAGGCTACGGTGAAAAAGGAAATATTTTCCGTTAAAAACTGGAAAGAAACTTTCAGAGAAACTGCTTTGTGTTCTGTTAATTCCTCTCTCTGAGTTACTGCTCTCCCCTCAAGAAGCGTTTCGCTAAGACGGTTCTTGTGGAATTTGCAAAGTGATATTTGGAAGCCCATAGAGGGCTTCAGTGAAAAAGGAAATATCCTAAGTTAAAAACTGGAAGGAAGCATTCTGAGAAACTGCTTTGTGTTCTGTTAATTCATCTCACAGAGTTATAGCATTCCCCTCAAGAAGTCTTTCGCTAAGTCTGTTCTTGTTGAATTTGCAAAGTGATATTTCGAAACCCATAGAGGGATATGGTGAAAAAGGCAATATCTTCTTTTAAAAACTGGAAAGAAGCTTTCTGAGAAACTGCTTTGTGTTCATTTAATTCAACTCACAGAATTACACCTTTTCCTTCAAGAGGTCTTTCGCTAAGGCTGTTCTTGTGGAATTTGCAAAGTGATATTTGGAAGCCCATAGAGGGCTATTTGGAAAAAGGAAATATCTTCAGTTAAAAAGTGGAAAGAAACTGTCTTAGAAACTGCTTTGTCTTCTGTTAATTCATATCACAGAGTTACATCTTTCCCTTCAAGAAGCCTTTCGCTAATGCTGTCCTTGTGTAATTTGCAAAGTGATATTTGTAAGCCCATAGAGGGCTACGGAGAAAAAGGAAATACCTTCGGTTAAAAACTGGAAAGAACCTTTCTGAGAAAGTGCTTTTTGTTCTGTTAATTCCCCTCACAGAGTTACAGCTTTCCCCTCAAGAAGCCTTTCGCTAAGGCTGTTCTTGTGGAATTTGCAAAGTGATATTCTGAAGCCCATAGAGGGCTATGGCGAAAAAGGAAATATCTTCATTAAAAACTGGAAAAAAGCTGTCTGAGAAACTGATTTGTTTTCTGTTAATTCATCTCACAGAGTTACATCTTTGCCCTCAAGAAGCCTTTCGCTAAGACTGTTCCTATGGAATTTTCAAAGTGATATTTGTAAGCCCTTAGAGGGCTCTGGTGGAAAAGGAAATATCTTCCATTAAAAACTGGAAAGAAGCTTTCTGAGAAACTGCTTTGTGTTCTCTTAATTCATCTCACCGATTTACAGCTATCCCCTCAAGAAGCCTTTCGCTAAGACTGTTCTTGTGGAGTTTGCAAAGTTATATTTGTAGCCCATAGAGGGCTACGGTGAAAAAAGAAATATCTTCCGTTAAAAACGGGAAAGAAGCTTTCTGAGAAACTACTATGTGTTCTGTTAATTCATCTCGCAGAGTTACAGATAACCCCTAAACAAGCCTTTCGCTAAGACTGTTCTTGTGGAATTGGCAAAGTGATATTTAGAAGCCCATAGAGCGCCATGGTGTAAAAGGAAATATATTCCGTTAAAAACTGGAAAGAAACTTTCTGAGAAACTGTTTCATTTTCTGTTAATTCATCTGACAGAGTTACTGCTTTCCCCTCACGAAGCCGTTCGCTAAGACTGTTCTTCTGGAATTTGCAAAGTGATATTTGGAAGCCCATAGAGGGCGATGTTGAAAATGGAAATATTTTCCGTTACAAACTGGAAAGAAGCTTTCTGAGAAACTGCTTTGTGTTCTCTTAATTCATCGCACAGATTTACAGCATTCCTCTGAAGAAGCCTTTCGTTAAGACTGTTCTTGTGGAATTTGCAGAGTGATATTTGGAAGCCCTAAGAGGGCTATGGTGAAAATGGAAATATCCGAACTTAAAAACTGAAAAGAAGAATTCTGAGAAACTGCTTTGTGTTCTGTTAATTCATGTCACAGAGTGACAGCTTTCCCTTCTATTAGCCTTTCGTTAAGGCTGTTTTTGTGGAATTGGCAAAGTGATATTTGGAGGCCCATAGAGGGCCATGGTGAAAAAGGAAATATCTTCAGGTAAAAACTGGAAAGAAGCTTTCTGAGAAAGGGCTTTGTGATCTGTTAATTCATCTCACAGAGGTACAGCTTTCCACTCAAGAAGCCTTTCGCTAAGGCTGTTCATGTGGAATTTGGAAAGTGATATTTGGAAGACCATAGAGGGCTATTTTGAAAAAGGAAATATCTTAAGTTAACAACTGGAAAGAAGATGTCTGAGAAACTTCTTAGTGTTCTGTTAATTCATCTCACAGAGTTACAGCTTTCCCTTCAAGAATCCTTTCGTTAAGGCAGTTCTTGTGGAATTTACAAAGTGATATTTGGAAGCCCTAGAGGGCTCTGGTGGAAAAGGGCATATCTTCTGTTAAAAATGCGAAAGAAGCTTTCTGAGAAACTGCTTTGTTTTCTGTTAATTCATCTGACAGAGTTACAGCTTTCCCTTCACGAAGCCTTTCGCTAAGGCTGTTCTTGTGGAATTGGCAATGTGATATTTGGAAGCCCATAGAAGGCTATGGTGAAAAAGGAATATCTTCAGTTAAAAACTGGAAAGAAGCTGTCTGAGAAACTGCTTTGTGTTCTGTTAATTCATCTCACAGAGTTACAGCATTCCCCTCTAGAAGCTTTTCGCTAAGACAGTTCTTGAGGAATTTGCAAAGTGATATCTGTAAGCCCATAGAGGGCTATAGTGAAAAAGGTAATATCTTCCGTTAAAAACTGGAAAGAAGCTTTCTTTGAAACTACTTTGTGTTCTGTTAATTCATCTCACAGAGTTGCAGATTTCCACTTTAGAAGCCTTTTGCTAAGACTGTTCTTGTGGAATTGACAAATTGATATTTGGAAACCCATAGAGGGCTGTGGTGAAAAAGGAAATATCTTCCGTTAAAAACGGGTAGGAAGCTTTCTGAGTTACAGCTTTCCCTTCAACAAGTCTTTCGATAAGACTGTTCTTGTGGAATTGGCAAAGTGATATTTGGAAGCCCTTAGAGGGCTATGGTGAAAAAGGAAATATTTTCCGTTAAAAACTGGAAAGAAGCTTTCTGAGAAACTGCTTTGTGTTCTATTAATTCATCCAACAGAGTTACAGCTTTCCCCTCAAGAAGCCGTTCACTAAGAGAGTTCTTGTGAAATTTTCAAAGGGATATTTGGAAGCCCATAGAGGGCTATGGTGAAAAAAGAAATATCTTCAGTTAATAACTGCAAAGAAGATTTCTGAGAAACTGTTTTGTGTTCTGTTATTTCATCTCACAGAGTTACAGATTTCCCCTCAAGAACCCTTTTGCTAAGAATGTTCTTGTGGAATTTGCAAGGTGATATTTTTAAGCCCACAGAGGTCTAGGGTGAAAAAGGAAATATCCTAAGATAAAAACGGAAAAGAAGCTTTTGAGAAACTGCTTTGTGTCCTGTTAATTAATCTCACAGAGGTACAGCTTTCCCCTCAAGAAGCCATTCGCTTAGGCTGTTCTTGTGGAATTTGCAAAGTGATATTTGGAAGCCCATTTAGGGCTATGGTGAAAAAGGAAATATCCTAAGATAAGAACTGCAAAGAAGCTTTCTGAAAAACTGCTTTGTGTTCTGTTACTGCATCTCACAGAGTTACAGCTTTCCCCTCAAGAAGCCTTTCGATAAGACTGTTCTTTTGGAATTTGCAAAGTGATATTTGGAACTCCTAGAGGGCTATGGTGAAAAAGGAAATATCTTCCGTTAAAAACTGGAAAGAAGCTTACTGAGAAACTGCTTTGTATTCTGTTAGTTCATCTCACAGAGTTACAGTTTTCCCCTCAAGAAGCCTTTCGCTAAGACTGTTTTTGTGGAAATTGGAAAGTGATACTTAGTATCCCTTAGAGTTGTATGGTGAAAAAGGAAATATACTAAGACAAAAACTGAAAAGAAGCTTTCTGAAAAACTATTTTGTGCTCTGTTAATTCATCTCACAGAGTTACAGCTTTCCCCTCAAGAAGCCATTAGCTAAGACTGTTCTTGTGGAATTTTCAAAGTGATATTGGGAAGCCCATAGATGTCTATGGTGAAAAAGGAAATATCCTAAGATGAAAACTGGAAAGAAGGTTTCTGAGAAACTGCTTTGTGTTCTATTATTTCATTTCACAGAGTTACAGGTTTCCCCTCAAGAAGCCTTTTTTTAAGCCTGTTGTTGTGAAATTTGCAAAGTGATATTTGGAAGCATATAGAGGGCTAATGTGAAAAAGGAAATATCTTCCGTTAAAAACTGGAAAGAAGCGGCCGGGCGTGGTGGCTCAAGCCTGTAATCCCAGCACTTTGGGAGGCCGAGACGGGCGGATCACGAGGTCAGGAGATCGAGACCATCCTGGCTAACATGGTGAAACCCCGTCTCTTCTAAAAATACAAAAAAAATAAGCCGGGCGAGGTGGCGGGCGCCTGTAGTCCCAGCTGCTCAGGAGGCTGAGGCAGTAGAATTGCGCGAACCCGGGAGGCGGAGCTTGCAGTGAGCAGAGAGCGGGCCACTGCACTCCAGCCTGGGTGACAGAGCGAGACTCCGTCTCAAAAAAAAAAAAAAAAAAAAAAAAAAAAAAAAAAAACTGGAAAGAAGCTTTCTGAGATACTGCTTTGTGTTCTGTTAATTCACCTCACAGAGTTACAGCTTGCCCCTCAAGAAGCCTTTTGCTAAGGTTGTTCTTGTGCAATTTGCAAAGTGATATTTGGAAGCCCATAGAGGGCTACGGTTAAAAAGGAAATATGTTCCGTTAAAAACTGGAAAGAGACATTCTGAGAAACTACTTTGTGTTCTCTTAATTCAACTCAAAGAGTTACACCTTTCCCCTCAAGAAGTCTTTCCTTAAGACAGTTTTTGTGGAAATTTGAAAGGGATACTTAGAAGCCCATAGAGGGCTAGGGGGAAAAAAGAAATATCCAAGACAAAAACTGAAAAGAATCTTTCTTAGAAACTACTTTGTGCTCTGTTAATTCATGTCACAGACTTAGAGATTTCCCCTACAGAAGCCTTTCGCTATGACTGTTCTTGTGGAATTTGCAAAGAGATATTTGGAAGCCCATAGAGTGCTATGGTGAAAAAGGAAATATCTTCCGTTAAAAATTGGAAAGAATATTTCTGAGAAACTGGTTGGTGTTCTGTTAATTCATCTCACACAGTTACAGCTTTCCCCTCAAGAAGCCTTTCGGTAAGACTGTTCTTGTGGAATTTGCAAAGTGATATTGGGAAGCTCATAGATGTCTATGGTGAAAAAGGAAATATCCTAAGATGAAAATTGGAAAGAAGCATTCTGAGAAACTGATTTGTGCTCTGTTAATTAATCTCACTGAGTTACAGGTTTCCCATCAGGAAGCCTTTCGCTAAGACTGTTCATGTGGAATTTGGAAAGTGATATTTATAACCCCAAAGAGGGCTACGGTGATAAAGGAAATATCTTCCGTTAAAAACTGGGAAGAAGCTTTCTGAGAAACTGCTTGGTGTTCTGTTATTTCATCTCACAGAGTTACAGCTTTCCCCTCATGAAGCCTTTCGCTAAGACTGTTCTTGTGGAATTTGGAAAGTGATATTTAGTAGCCCATAGAGGGCCATTTTGAAAAAGGAAATATCTTCCTTTAAAAACTGGAAAGAAGATATCTGATAAACTGCTTTGTGTTCTGTTAATTCATCTCACAGAATTACAGCTTTCCACTCAAGAAGCCTTGCGTGAAGACTGTTTTTGAGGAATTAACAAAGTGATATTTGGAAATCCATAGAGGGCTATGGTGAAAAAGGAAATATGTTCAGTTAAAAACTGGAAAGAAGCATTCTGAGAAACTGCTTTGTGTTCTCTTAATTGATCTCACAGCGTTACAGCTTTCCCCTCAAGAAGCCTTTCGCTAAGACTGTTCAAGTGGAATTTGGAATGTGATATGTAGAACCCCTAGAGGGCTATGGTGAAAAAGGGATTATCTTCCTTTAAAAACTGGAAAAAAGCATTCTGAGAAACTGCTTTGTGTTCTGTTAATTTATCTCACCGTGTTACAGCTTTCCGCTCAAGAAGCCTTTCGCTAAGACTGTTCTTGTGGAATTTGCAAAGCGATAATTGGAAGACCATAGAGGGCTATGGTGAAAAAGGAAATATCTTCCGTTGAAAACTGAAAAGAGGCATTCTGAGAAACTCCTTTGTGTTCTCTTAATTCAACTCACAGAGTTACACCTTTCCCCTCAAGAAGCCTTTCCTTTAGACAGTTTTTGTGGAAATTGCAAAGGGATACTTTGAAGCCCATAGAGGGCTATGGTGAAAAAAGAAATATCCTAAGACAAAAACTGAAAAGAATCTGTCTTAGATACTACTTTGTGCTCTGTTAATTCATGTCACAGAGTTAGAGCTTTCCCCTACAGAAGCCTTTCGCTAAGACTGTTCTTGTGGAATTTGCAAAGTGATATTTGGAAGCCCATAGAGTGCTATGGTGAAAAAGGAAATATCCTCCGTTAAAAATTGGAAAGAGGATTTCTGAGAAACTGATTTGTGTTCTGTTAATTCATCTCACACAGATACAGCTTTCCCCTCAAGAAGCCTTTCCCTACGACTGTTCTTGTGGAATTTGCAGAGTGATATTTGGAAGCCCATACAGGGCTATGGTGAAAAAGGAAATATCTTCAGTTAAAAACTGTATAGAAGTTTTCTGAGAAACTGTTTCGTGTTCTGTTAATTCACCTCACAGAGTTACAGCTTTTCCCTCTAGAAGCCTTTCGCTAAGACTGTTCTTGTGGAATTTGCTATGTGATATTTGGAAGCCTCTAGAAGTTAGTGGTGAAAAAGGAAATATCTTCCTTTAAAAACTCGAAAGAAGCTTTCTGAGAAACTGCTTTGTGTTCTGTTAATTCATCTCACAGAGTTACAGCTTTCCCCACCAGAAGCCTTTCGCTAGACAGTTCTTGTGGAATTTGCGAAGAGATATTTGAAAGTCCATAGAGGTCTCTGGTGAAAAAGGAAATATCTTCAGTTAAAAACTGGAAAGAAGCTTTCTGAGAAACTGCTTTGTGTTCTGTTCATTCATCTCACAGGGTTACAGCTTTCCCCTCAAGAAGCCTTTCGCTAAGACTGTTCTTGGGGAATTTGCAAAGTGATATTTGGAAGCCCCTAGAGGGCTTTGGTGAAAAAGGAAATATCTTCAGTTAAAAACTGGATAGAAGCTTTCTGAGAAACTGCTTTGTGTTCTGTTAATTCATCTCACAGAGTTACAGCTTTCCTTTCAACAAGCCTTTCGCTAAGACTGTTCTTGTGGAATTTGCAAAGTGATATTTGGAAGCCCATAGAGGGCTATGGTGAACAAGGAAATATCTTCCGTTAAAAACTGGAAAATAGCTTTCTGAGAAACTGCTTTGTGTACTGTTAATTCTTCTCACATAGTTACAGCTTTCCCCTCAAGAAGCCTTTCGCCAAGATTGTTCTTGTAGAATTTGAAAAGTGATATTTGGAAGCCCATAGAGGGCTGTGGTGAAAAAGGATAAAAGTTAAGTTAAAAACTGGAAAGAAGCTTTCTGAGAAACTGCTTTGTGTTCTGCTAATTATTCCCATAGAGTTACAGCTTCCCCCTGAAGAAGATTTTCGCTAAGACTGATCTTATGGAATCTACAAAGTGATATTTGGAAGCCCATAGAAGGCTATGGTGGAAAAGAAAATATCTTCCGTTAAAAACAGGAAAGAAGCTTTCTGAGAAAATGCTTTGTGTTCTGTTAATTCATCTCACAGAGTTACAGATTTTCCTACAATAAGCTTTTCGCTAAGATTCTTCTTGTGGAATTTGCAAAGTGATATTTGGAAGCCTATACAGGGCTACGGTGAAAACGGAATTATCTTCCGTTAAAAACTGGAAAGAAGCTATCTAAGAAACTGCTTTCTGTTCTGTTAATTCATGTCACAGAGTTACAGCTTTCCCCTCAAGAAGCCTTTCGCTAAGACTGTTCTTGTGGAATTTTCAAAGTGATATTTGGAAGCCCATAGGGGGCTATGTTGAAAAAGGATATATCTTCCGTTCAAAAATGGAAAGAAGATTTCTGAGAATCTGCTTTGTGTTCTGTTAATTGTTCCCACAGTGTTACAGCTTTTCCCTGAAGAAGCTTTTCGCTAAGACTGTTCTTGTGGAGTTTTCATAGTGATATTTGGAAGCCCTTAGAAAGCTATGGAGGAAAAGGAAACATCTTCCGTTAAAAACTGGAAAAAAGCTTTCTGAGAAACTACTTTGTGTTCTGTTAATTCATCTCACAGAGTTACAGCTTTCCCTTCAAGAAGCCTTTTGCTAAGCCTTTTCTTGTGGTATTTGCAAAGTGATATTTGGAAGCCCATAGAGGGCTATGGTGGAAAAGGAAATATCTTCCGTTAAACACTGGAAAGAAGCATTCTGAGAAACTGCTTTGTGTTCTGTCAATTCATCTCACAGAGTTACAGCATTCCCTTCAAGAAGACTTTCACGAACAATGTTCTTTTGGACTTTGCAAAGTGATATTTGGAAGCCCATAGAGAGCTATATTGAAAAAGGAAATATCTTACGTTAAAAACTGGAAAGAAGCTTTCTGAGAAACTGCTTTGTGTTCTTTAATTCATCTCACCGAGTTACAGCATTTCCCTCAAGAATCCTTTCGATAAGACTGTTCTTGTGAAATTTGCAAAGTGATATTTAGAAGCCCATAGAGGACTATGGTAGAAAAGGAAATATCTTCCGTTAAAAACTGGAAAGAAACTTTATGAGAAACTGCTTTGTGTTCTGTTAATTCATCTCACAAAGTTACAGCTTTCCCTTCAAGAAGCCTTTCGCTAAGACTCTTCTTGTGGAATTGGCAAAGTGATATTTGGAAGGCCATAGAGGTCTATGGTGAAAAAGGAAATATCTTCCGTTAAAAACTGGAAAGAAGCTTTCCGAGAAACTGTTCTGTGTTCTGTTAATTCATCTCACAGAGCTACTGCTTTACCATAAAGAAGCCTTTCGCTAATACTGTTCTTGTGGATTTTGCAAAGTGATATTTGGAAACCCTTTGAGGGCTATGGTGAAAAAGAAATATCTTCCGTTAAAAACTGGAAAGAAGATTTCTGAGAATCTGTTTTGTGTTCTGTTAATTCATCTCACAGAGTTACAGCTTTCCCCTCAAGAAGCCTTTCGCAAAGACTGTTCTTGTGGAATTTGCAAAGTGATATTTGGAATCCCATAGAGGGCTATGGTGAAAAAGGAAATATCTTCCGTTAAAAACTAGAAAAAAGCTTTCTGAGAAACAGCTTTGTGTTCTGTCAATTCATCTCACAGAGTTACAACTTTCCCCTCCAGGAGCCTTTCGCTAAGACTGTTATTGTGGAATTTGCAAAGTGGTATTTGGAACCCCATAGAGGGCTACGGTGAGAAAGGAAATATCCTAGGATAAAAACTGAAAAGAAGTTTCTCAGAAACTGCTATTTGATCTGTTAATTCATTTCACAGAGTTATAGCTTTCCCATCAAGAAGCCTTTTGCTAAGACTGTTCTTGTGGAATTTTCAATGTGATATTTGGAAGCCCATAGAGGTCTATGGTGAAAAGAAATATTTTAAGATAAAAACTGAAAAGAAGCATTCTGAGAAACCGCTTTATGTTCCGTTAATTCACCTCACAGAGTTACAGCTTTCCCCTCAAGAAGCCTTTCGCTAAGACTGTTCTTCTGGAATTTGCAAAGTGATATTTGAAAGTCCATATAGGGCTATGGTGAAAAAGGAAATATCTTCCTTTAAAAACTGGAAAGAAGATTTCTGACAAAATGCTTTGTATTCTGTTAGTTCAACTCACAGAGTTACAGCCTTCCCCTCAAGAAGCCTTTAGCTAAGACTGTACTTGTGGAATATGGAAATTGATATTTGTAAGCCCAGGGAGGGCTATGCTGAAAAATGAAATATGTTCCGTTTAAAACGGTAAGAAGCTTTCTGAGAAAGTGTTTGGTGTTGTGTTAATTCATCTCAGAGTTTTTGCTTTCCCCTCAAGAAGTCTTTCGCTAAGACTGTTCTTGTGGAATTTGGAAAGTGATATTTGGATGTCCATAGAGGGCTATGGTGAAAAAGGAAATATCTTAGGATAAAAACTGGAAAGAAGCTTTCTGAGAAGCTGCTTTGTGTTCTGTTAATTCATCTCCCCGAGTTACAGCTTTCCCTACTAGAAGCCTTTCGCTAAGACTGTTCTTCTGGAATTTTCAAAGTGATATTTCGAAGCCCAAAGAGGTCTAGGGTGAAAAAGGAAATATCTTCAGTTAAAAACTGGAAAGAAGCTGTCTGAGAAACTGCTTTGTGTTCTGTTAATTCATCTCACCGTGTTACAGCTTTCCCTGAAGAAGCCTTTCGTTAAGACTGTTCTTGTGGAATTTGCAAAGTGATATTTGGAAGCCCATAGAGGGCTATGGTGAAAAAAGAAATATCTTCCGTTAAAAAGTGGATAGAAGCTTTCTGAGAAACTCCTTTGTGTTCTGTTAATTCATCTGACAGAATTACAGCTTTCCCCTCAATAATCCTTACGCTAAGACTGTTTTTGTGGAATATGCCTAGTGATATTTTGAAGCCCATTGAGGGCTATGGTAAAAAAGGAAATATCTTCCGCTAAAATCTGGAAAGAAGCTTTCTGAGCAACTGCTTTGTTTTCTGTTAATTCATCTAACAGAGTTACAGCTTTCCCCTCAAGAAGCCTTTCGTTAAGACTGTTCTTGTGGAATATGGAAAGTGATATTTGGAAGGACTTAGACGGCTATGGTGAAAAAGGAAATATCTTCCGTTAGAAACTGGAAAGAAGCTTTCTGAGAAACTGCTATGTGTTCTGTTAATTCGTTTCGCAGAGTTACAGCTTTCCCTTCAAGAAGCCTTTCGCTAAGACTGTTCTTCTGGAATTTCAAAGTGATATTTCCAAGCCCAAAGAGGTCTAGGGTGAAAAAGGAAATACCTTCAGTTAAAAACTGGAAAGAAGCTGTCTGAGAAACTCCTTTGTCTTCTCTTTATTCATCTCACGGAATTACAGCTTTCCCTTCTAGAATCCTTTCGCTAAGGCTGTCTTGTGGAATCTGGAAAATGATATTTGTAAACCGAGAGAGCGCTTTGCTGAAAAAGGATGTATCTTCCGTGAGAAACTGGAATGAAGCTTTCTGAGAAACTGTTTTGGGCTCTCTTATTTCATCTCAGAGTTACTGCTTTCCCCTCAAAAAGCTTTCGCTAAGACTGTTCTTGTGGAATTTCCAAAGTGATATTTGGAAGCCCATAGAGGGATATGGTGAAAAAGGAAATATCTTCCATTAAAAACTGGAAAGAAGCTTTCTGAGAAACTGCTTTGTGTTCTGTTAATTCATCTCACTGAGTTACAGCTTTCCCCTCAAGAAACCTTTCGCTAATGCTGTTCTTGTGGAACTTGCAAAGTGATAATTGGAAGCCCGTAGAGGGCTATGGTGAAAAAGGAAATAACTTCCCTTAAAAACTGGAAAGAAGCATTCTGAGAAACTGCTTTGTGTTCTGTTAATTCATCTCACAGAGTTACAGCTTTCCCCTAAAGAAGCCTTTGGCTAAGACTGTTCTTGTGGAATTTGCAAAGTGATATTAGGAAGCCCATAGAGGGCTATGGTGAAAAAGGAAATATCTTCCGTTAAAAAATGGAAAGAAGCTTTCTGAGAAACTCCTTTGTGTTATGTTAATTCATCTCACCGAGTTACAGCTTTCCCTTCAAGAAGCCTTTCGCTAAGGGTGTTCTTGTGCATTTGGAAAGTATTATTTTTAAGCCCATAGAGGGCTATGGTGAAAAAGGAAATATCTTTAGTTACAAATTTGAAAGAAGCTTTCTGAGAAACTACTTTGTGCTCTGTTAATTCATCTCACAGAGTTAAAGATTTCCCCTAAAGAAGCCTTTCGTTAAGACTGTTCTTGTGGAATTTGAAAAGTGATATTTAGAAGCCCATAGAGGGCTAAGGTGAAAAAGGAAATATCTTCGTTAAAAACTGTAAAGACGCTTTCTGAGAAACTGCTTTGTGTTCTGTTAATTCATCTCACAGAGTTGCAGCTCTCACCTCAATAATCCTTACGCTAAGACTGTTCTTGTTAAATTTGCAAAGTGATATTTGGAAGCCCATAGAGGGCTATGGAGAAAAAGGAATTATCTTCCGTTAAAAACTGTAAAGAAACTTTCTGAGAAACAGCTTTGTGTTCTGTTAATTCATCTCAAAGAACTACAGCTTTCCCTTCAAGAAGCCTTTCACTAAGGCTGTTCTTGTGGAATTTGGAAAGTGATATTTGGAAGTCCACAGGGGGCTACGGTGAAAAAGGAAATATCTTCAGTTAAAAACTGGAAAGAAGCTTTCTGAGAAACTGCTTTGTGTTCTGTTAATTCTTCTCACAGAGTTACAGCTTTCCCCTCAAGAAACCTTTTGCTAGGACTGTTCTTGTGGAATTTGCAATGTGATATTTGGAAGCCCAGAGAGGTCTGTGGTGAAAAAGGAAATATCCAAAGATAAAAACTGAAAAGAAGCACTCTGAGAAACTGCTTTATGTTTCGTTAATTAACCTCACAGATTTACAGCTTTCCCCTCAAGAAGCCTTTCGCTAAGACTGTTCTTGTGGAATCTGCAAAGTGATATTTGAAAGCCCATGGAGGGCTACAGTGAAAAAGGAAATATCTTCCTTTAAAAACTGGAAAGAAGCTTCCTGAGAAACTGCTTTGTATTCTGTAAATTCAACACACAGAGTTACAGCCTTCCAATCAAGAAGCCTTTCGCTACCACTGTACTTGTGGAATATGCAAAGTGATATTTGTAAGCCCATAGAGGGCTATGCTGAAAAATGAAATATGTTCCGTTAGAAACTATAAAGAAGCTTTCTGAGAAAGTGTTTTGTGCTCTGTTAATTCATCTCAGAGTTATTGCTTTCCCCTGAAGAAGTCTTTCGCTAAGACTGTTCTTGTGGAATTTGTAAAGTGATATTTCGAAGTCCATAGAGGGCTATGGTGAAAAAGGAAATATCTTAGGGTAAAAACTGGAAAGAAGCTTTCTGAGAAACTGCTTTGTGTTCTGTAAATTCATCTCACAGAGTTACAGCTTTCCCCTCAAGAAGCCTTTCGCTAAGGCTGTTCTTGTGGAACTTGCAAAGTGATATTTGGAAGCCCATAGAGGGCTACGGTGAAGAAGGAAATATCTTCCGTTAGAAACTGGAAAGAAGCTTTCTGAGAAACTGGTTTCTGTTCTGTTAATTCACCTCACAGAGTTACAGGTTTCCCTTCAAGAAGCCTTTCGCTAAGGCTGTTCTTGTGGAATTTGGTAACTGAGATTTGGAAGCCCTTAGAGGGCTATGATGAAAAAATAAATATTTTTAGTTAAAAACTGGAAAGAATCTTTCTGAGAAACTGCTTTGTATTCTGTTAATTCATCTCAGAGGGTTACTGCTTTCCCTTCAAGAAGCCTTTCGCTAAGACTGTTCTTGTGGAATTTGCAAAGTGATATTTGGAAGTCCCTAGAGGGTTATGGTGTAAAAGGAAATATCTTCCGTTAAAAACAGGAAAGAAGCTTTCTGAGAAACTACTTTGAGTTCTGTGAATTCTTCTCACAGAGTTACAGCTTTCCCCAGAAGAAGCCTTTCGCAAAGATTGTTCTTGTGTAATTTTCAAAGTGATATTTAGAAGCGCCTAGAAAGCTCGGGTGAAATAGAAATATCTTCCGTTAAAAACCGGAAAAAAGTTTTCTGAGAAACTGCTTTGTGTTCTGTAAATTCATCTCAAAGATTTCAAGTTTTCCCTTCAGGAAGTCTTTCGCTAAGACTGTTTTTGTGGAATTTGCAAAGTGATATTTGTAAGTCCATAGAGGGCTTTGGTGTAAAAGGAAATATCTTTCGTAAAAAACTGGAAAGAAGGTTTCTGAGAAACTCCTTTGTGTTCGGTAAATTCATCTCACAGAGTTGCAGCTTTCCATTCAAGAAGAGTTTCGCTAAGGCTGTTCTTGTGGAGTTTGGAAAGTGATATTTGGATGCCCATAGAGGGCTATGGTGAAAAAGGGAATATCTTCAGTTAAAAACCGGAAAGAAGCTTTCTGAGCAACTGCTTTGTGTTCTGTTAGTTCATCTAACAGAGTTACAGCTTTCCCCTCAAGAATCCTTTCGCTAAGACTGTTCTTGTGGAATTTGGAAAGTGATATTTGCAAGCCCATAGAGGGGTATGGTAAAAAGGAAATATCTTCCGTTAAAACTGGAAAGAAGCTTTCTGAGAAACTGCTTTGTGTTCTGTAATTTCATCTCACAGAGTTACAGCTTTCCCTTCAAGAAGCCTTTCGCTAAAGCTGTTCTTGCGGAATTTGGAAAGTTATATTTGGAAGCCCAGAGAGGACTATGGTGAAAAAGGAAATAATCTAAGGTAAAAATTGAAAAGAAGCATTCTGAGAAACTGCTTTGTGTTCCGTTAATCCATCTCACAGAGTTACAGCTTTACCTTCAAGAAGCCTTTCGCTAAGGCTTTTCTTGTGGAATTTAGAAAGTGATATTTGGAAGCCCATAGAGGGCTGTGGTGAAAAAGGATATATGTTCCGTTAAAAACTGGAAAGAAGTTTTCTGAGAAACTGCTTTCTGTCTGTTAATTCATCTCACAGATTTACATCTTTCCCTTCAAGAAGCCTTTCGCTAAGGCTGTTCTTGTGGAGTTCCCAAAGTGATACTTGGAAGCCCATAGAGGGCTATGGTGAAAAAGGAAATATCTTCCGTAAAAAACTGGAAAGAATATTTTTGAGAAACTGCTTTGTGTTCTGTTAATTCATCTCACAGAGTTACTGCTTTCCTCTCAAGAAGCCTTTCGCAAAGACTGTTCTTGCGGAATTTGCAAAGTGATATTTGGAAGCCCCTAGAGAGCTATGGTGAAAAAGTAAATATGTTCCGTTAAAAACCAGAATGAAGCTTTCTAAGAAACTGCTCTGTGCTCTGTTAATTCATCTCACAGAGTCACTCTGTTCCCCTCAAGGACACTTTTGCTAAGTCTATTCTTGAGGAATTTACAAGGTGATATTTGGAAGCCCCTAGAGAGCTATGGTGAAAAAGGAAATATCTTCCGAAAAAAACTGGAAAGAAGCTCTCTGAGAAACTGCTTTGTGTTCTGTGAATTCATCTCACAGAGTTACAGCTTTCCCCTCAAGAAGCCTATCGCTAAGGCTGTTCTTGAGGAATTTGCAAAGTGATATTTGGATGCCCTTAGAGGGCTATGGTGAAAAAGGAAATACCTTAAGTTAAAAACTGGAAATAAGCTTTCTGAGAAACTGCTTTGTGTTCTGTTAATTCATCTCAAAGAGTTACAGCTTTCCCCTCAAGAATCCTTTCGCTAAGACTGTTCTTGTGGAATTTGGAAAGTGATATTTGCAAGCCCATAGAGAGGTATGGTAAAAAGGAAATATCTTCCGTTAAAACTGGAAAGAAGCTTTCTGAGAAACTGCTTTGTGTTCTGTAATTTCATCTCACAGAGTTACAGCTTTCCCTTCAAGAAGCCTTTCGCAAAAGCTGTTCTTGCGGAAATTGGAAAGTTATATTTGGAAGCCCATAGAGGACTGTGGTGAAAAAGGAAATAATCTAAGGTAAAAATTGAAAAGAAGCATTCTGAGAAACTGCTTTGTGTTCCGTAAGTTCATCTCACAGAGTTACAGCTTTCCCTTCAATAAGAATTTCGCTAAGGCTGTTCATGTGGAATTTTCAAAGTGTTATTTGGAAGCCCTTAGAGGGCTATGGTGAAAAAGGAAATATCCTCCGTGGAAAACTGTAAAGAAGCTGTCTGAGAAACTGCTTTGTGCTCTCTTATTTCATCTCACAGATTTACAGCTTTCCCTCAAGAAACCTTTCGCTAAGACTGTTCTTGTGGAATTTGCAATGTGACATTTGGAAGACCATAGTGGGCTACGGTGATAAAGGAAGTATCCTAAGATAAAAACCGAAAAGAAGTATTCTGAGAACCTGCTTTGTGTTCTGTTTATTCATCTCACAGAGTTTCAGCTTTCCCTTAAAGAAATCTTACGCTAAGGCTGTTCTTTTGGAATTTGCAAAGTGATATTTGTAAGCCCATGGAGGGCTATGGTGAAAAAGGCAATAACTTCCATTAAAAACAGATAAGAAGCTGTCTGAGAAACTGCTTTGTGTTCCGTTAATTCATCTCACAGAGTTACTGCTTTCCTCTCAAGAAGCCTTATGCTAATACGGTTCTTTTGGAATAAGCAAAGTGTTATTTGGAAGCCCATAGATGGCTATGGTGAAAAAGGAAATATCTTCCAAAAAAACTGGAAAGAAGCGTTCTGAGAAACTTCTTTGTGTTCTGTTAATTCATCTCACAGAGTTACATCTTTCCCTTCAATAAGCCTTTCGCTAAGGCTGTTCTTGTGGAATTTTCAAAGTGATATTTGGAAGCCCATATGGGGCTATGGTGAAAAAGGAAATATCTTCCGTTGAAAACTGTAAAGAAGATTTCTGAGAAACTGCTTTGTGTTCTGTTAATTCATCTCATAGAGTTACAGCTTTACCTTCAAGAAGCCTTTCGCTAAGGCTTTTCTTGTGGAATTTAGAAAGTGATATTTGGAAGCCCATAGAGGGCTGTAGTGAAAAAAGTAATATGTTCCGTTAAAAACAGGAAAGAAGCTTTCTGAGAAAATGCTTTCTGTTCTGTAAATTCATCTCACAGATTTACAGATTTCCCTTCAAGAAGACTTTCGCTAAGGCTGTTCTTGTGGAATTCGCAAAGTGATATTTGGAAGCCCATAGAGGGCTATGGTGAAAAAAGGAAATATCTTCCGTAAAAAACTGGAAAGAATCTTTTTGAGAAACTGCTTTGTGTTCTGTTAATTCATCTCACAGAGTTACTGCATTCCTCTCAAGAAGCCTTTCGCAAAGACTGTTCTTGCGGAATTTGCAAAGTGATATTTGGAAGCCCCTAGAGAGCTATGGTGAAAAAGGAAATATGTTCAGTTAAAAACTAGAATGAAGCTTTCTGAGAAACTACTCTGTTAATTCATCTCACAGAGTCACTCTGTTCCCCTCAAGAACACTTTCGCTAAGACTATTCTTGAGGAATTTACAAGGTGATATTTGGAAGCCTCTAGAGAGCTATGGTGAACAAGGAAATATCTTACGTTAAAAACTGCAAAGAAGCTGTCTGAGAAACTGCTTTGTGTTCTGTGAATTCATCTCACAGATTTACATCTTTCCCTTCAAGAAACCTTTCGCTAAGGCTGTTGTTGTGGAATTTGCAAAGTAATATTTGGAAGCCCATAGAGGGTTACGGTGAAAAAGGGAATATCTTCAGATAAAAACTGGAAAAAAGCTGTCTGAGAATCTGCTTTGTGTTGTGTTAATTCATCTCACAGAGTTACAGCTTTCCCCTCAAGAAGCCTTTTCCTAGGACTGTTCTTGTGGAATTGGCAAAGAGATATTTGGAAGCCCATGCAGGGCTATGGTGAAAAAGGAATATCTTCAGTTTAAAACTGGAAAGAACCTTTCTGAGAAACTTCTTTGTGTTCTGTTAATTCGTTTCAAACAGTTACAGCTTTCCATTCAATAAGCCTGTCGCTAAGACTGTTCTTGTGGATTTTGAAAAATGATATTTGGAAGCCCATAGAGGGCTATGGTGAAGAAGGAAATGTCTTTCGTTAAAAACTGGAAAGAAGCATTATGAGACACTGCTCTGTTTTCTGTTATTTCATCTTGCAGAGTTACAGCTTTCCCTTCAAGAAGCCTTTCGCTAAGTCTGTTCTTGTGAAATTTGCAAAGTTATGTTTGGAAGCCCATAGAGGGATATGGTGAAGAAGGAAATGTCTTTCGTTAAAAACTGGAAAGAAGCATTATGAGACACTGCTCTGTTTTCTGTTATTTCATCTTGCAGAGTTACAGGTTTCCCTTCAAGAAGCCTTTCGCTAAGTCTGTTCTTGTGGAATTTGCAAAGTTATGTTTGGAAGCCCATAGAGGGATATGGTGAAAAAGGAAATATCTTCCGTTAAAAACTGGAAAGAAGGTTTCAGAGAAACTCCTTTGTGTTCTGTTAATACATCTCACAGAGTTACGGCTTTCCCCTCAAGAAGCCTTTCGCTAAGACTGTTCTTGTGGAATTGGCAAAGTGATATTTGGAAGCCCATAGAGGGCTATGGTGAAAAAGAAAATATCTCCCGTTAAAAACTGGAAAGAAGCTTTCTGAGAAAATGCTTTGTGTTCTGTTAATTCATCTCACAGAGTTACAGCTTTAGCTTCAAGAATCCTTTCGCTAAGTCTGTTCTTGTGGGGTTTGCAAAGTGATATTTGGAAGCCCATAGTGGGCTATGTTGAAAAAGGAAATATCTTCCATTAAAAACTGGAAAGAAGCTTTCTGATAAATTGCTTTGTGTTCTGTTAATTCATCTCACAGAGTCACTGCTTTCACCTCAAGAAGGCTTTCGCTAAGATTGTAGCTCTGTGAGAAATGGCTTTGTGTTCTGTTAATTCATCTCAAAGTGTTACAGCTTTCCCCTCAAGAAGCCTTTCGCTAAGAGTGTTCTTGTGGAATATTCAAAGTGATATTTGGAAGCCCATATAATTCTATGGTGAAAAAGGAAGTCTCTTCATTAAAAACTGGAAAGAAGGTTTCTGAGAAATGGCTTTGTGTTCTGTTAATTCATCTCACAGAGTTACAGCTTTCTCCTCAAGAAGCCTTTCGCTAAGACTATTCTTGTGGAGTTTGCAAGGTGATATTTGGAAACTCAAAGAGGGCTACAGTGAAAAAGGAAATATCTTCAGTTAAAAACTGGAAAGAAGCTTTTTGAGAAACTGCTTTGTGTTCTGTTAATTCATCTCACAGAATTACAGCTTTCCCCTGAAGAAGACATTCGCTAAGACTGTTCTTGTGGAATTTGCAAAGTGATATTTGGATGCCCATAGAGGCCTATGGTGATAAAGTAATTATCTTCAGTTAAAAGTGGAAGGAAACTTTATGAGAAACTGCTTTGTGTTCTGTTAATTCATCTCACAGCGTTATAGATTTCCCCTCAAGAAGCCTGTCGTTAAGACTGTTCTTGTGGAATTTGCAAAGTGATATTTGGAAGCCCATAGAGGTCTATGGTTAAAAAGGAAATCTCTTCCGTTGAAAAATGGAAAGAAGCTTTCTCAGAAACGGCTATGCATTCCGTTAATTCATCTCACAGAGTTGCAGCTATCCCCTCAAGAAGCCTTTCGCTAAGACTCTTTTTATGGTATTTACAAAGTGATATTTTGAAGCCCACAGAGGGCTATAATGAAAAAGGAAATATCTTCAGTTAAAAACTGGAAAGAAGCTTTCTGAGAAACTGCTTTGTGTTCTGTTAATTCATCTCACATAGTTACAGCTTTCCCATCAAGAATCCTTTCGCTAAGACTGTTCTTGTGTAATTTGCAAGGTGATATTTGGAAGCCCCTGGAGGGCTATGGTTTAAAAGGAAATCTCTTCCCTTAAAAAATTGACAGAAGCTTTCTGAGAAACGGCTTTGTGTTCTATTAATTCATCTCAAAGTGTTAGAGCTTTCCCCTGAAGAAGACTTTCGTTAAGACTGTTGGTGTGGTATTTGCAAAATGATATTTGAAAGCCCATAGAGGGCTATGGTGAAAAAGAAAGTATCTTCAGTTAAAAACTGGAAAGAAGCTTTCTGAGAAACTGCTTTGTGTTCAGTTAATTCATCTCACAGATTTACAGCTTTCCCCTGTGGAAGCCTTTTGCTAAGAGTGCTCTTGTGGAATTTAAAAAGTGATATTTGGAAGCCCTTAGAGAGCTGTAGTGAAAAAGGAAATATACTAAGATAAAAACTGTATAGAAACTTTTTGAGAAACTCCTTTTTGTTCTGTTAATTCATCTCACAGAATTACAGCTTCCCCCTCAAGAATCTATACGCTAAGACTGTTCCTGTGGAATTTGCAAAGTGATATTTGGAAGCCCTTAGAGGGCAATGGTGAAAAAGGAAATATCTTCAGTTAAAAACTGGAAAGAAGCTTTTTGAGAAACTGCATTGTGTTCTGTTAATTCATCTCACAGAGTTACAGCTTTCCCCTCAAGAAGCCATTCGCTAAGACAGTTCTTGTGGAATTTGCAAAGTGATATTTGGAAGCCCATAGAGGGCTTTGGTGAGAAAGGAAATATCTTCCGTAAAAAATTGGAAAGAAGCTTTCAGAGAAACGGCTTTGTGTTCTGTTAATTCATCTCACAGACTTACAGCTTTTCCCTCAAGAAGCCTTTCGCTAAGACTGTTCTTGTGGAATTTGCAAAGTGGTATTTTGAAGCCCATGGAGGGCTATGGTGAAAAAGGAAATATCCTAAGATAAAAACTAAAAAGAAGCCTTTTGAGAAACTGCTTTGTGATCTGTTAATTCACCTCGCAGAGTTACAGCGTTCCCCTAAAGAAGCCTTTCGCTACGACTGTTCCTGTGTAATTTGCAAAGTGATATTTGAAAGCCCATAGAGGGCTATGTTCAATAAGGAAATCTCTTCGGTTAAAAACTGGAAAGAAGATTTCTAAGAAACGGCTTTGTGTTCTGTTAATTCATCTCACCGAGTTACAGCTTTCCCCTCAAGAAGCCTTTCGCTAAGACCGTTCTTGTGTAATTTGCAAAGCGATATTTGGAAGCCCATAGAGGGCTATGGTGAATAAGGAAATCTCTTCAGTTAAAAATTGGAAAGAAGCTTTCTAAGAAACGGCTTTGTATTCTGTTAATTCATCTCACAGAGTTACAGCTTTCCCCTCAAGAAGCCTTTCCCTAAGACTGTTCTTGTGAAATTTGCAAAGTGATATTTGGAAGCCCATAGAGGGCTATGGTGAGAAGGAAATATCTTCCGGTAAAAACGGGAAAGAAGCTTTCTGAGAAACTGCTTTGTGTTCTGTTAATTCATCTCACAGAATTACAGCTTTCCCATCAAGAAGCCTTTGGCTACGACTGTTCTTGTGGAGTTTGCAAAGTGATATTTGAAGCCCATAGAGGGCTATGGTGAAAAAAGAAATATCTTCCGTTTAAAACTGGAAAGAAGCTTTCTGAGAAACTGCATTGTGTTCTGCTAATTCATCTCACAGAGTTACAGCTTTCCCTCAACTCGCCTTTCGCGAAGACTGTTCCTCTGGAATATGCAAAGTGTTATTTTGGAGCCTCTAGGGGGCTACGGTGAAAAGGAAATATCTTCAGTTTAAAACTGGAAAGAAGCTTTTTGAGAATCTGCTTTGTGTTCTTTTAATTCATCTCACAGAGTAACAGCTTTCCCCTCTAGAAGCCTTTCATGAAGACTGTTCTTGTGGAATTTGCAAAGTGATATTGGGAAGCCCATAGAAGGCTAAGGTGAAAAAGGAAATGTCTTTCATTAAAACTCTAAAGAAGCATTCTGTGAAACTACCGTGTGTTCTGTTAATACATCTCACAGAGTTACAGCTTTCCCATCAAGATGCCTTTCGCTAAGACTGTTATTGTGGGATTTGCAAAGTGATATTTGGAAGCCCATAGAGGGATATGGTGAAAAAGGAAATATCCTAAGATAAAAACTGGAAAGAAGCTTTCTGAGAAACTGCTTTGTGTTCTGTTAATTCATCCCACAGAGTTACAGCTTTCCCCGCAAAAAGACTTTCGATAAGACTGTTCTTGTGTAATTTGGAAAGTGATATTTAGAAGCCCCTACAGGGCTATGGAGAAAAAGGAAATATCTTCCGTTAAAAACTGGAAATAAGCTTTCTGAGAAACATCTTTGTGTTCTGTTAATTCATCTCACAGAGTTACGGCTTTCCCCTCAAGAAGCCTTTCGCTCAGACTGTTCTTGTGGAATTTACAAAGTGATATTTGGAAGCCCATGGTGGGCTATGGCGAAACAGGAAATGTCGTAAGATAAAAACTGAAAAGAAGCTTTCTGATAGACTGCTTTGTGTTCTGTTAATTCATCTCACAGTGTTACAGATTTGCCCTAAAGAAGCCTTTCGCTAAGACTGTTCCTGTGGAATTTGCAAAGTGATATTTGGAAGCCCATTGAGGGCTATGGTGAAAAAGGAAATATCCTATGATAAAAACTGAAAAGAAGCTTTCTGAGAAACTGCTTTGTGTTTTGTTAATTCAACTGGCAGAGTTACAGCTTTCCCCTCAAGAAACCTTTCGCTAAGACTGTTCTTTTGGAATTTGCAAAGTGATATTTGGAAGCCCATAGAGGGCTATGGTGAAAAAGGAAATATCTTCAGTTAAAAACTGAAAAGAAGCTTTCTGAGAAACTGCTTTGTGTTCTGTTAATTCATATCAAAGAGTTAGAGTTTCCCCACAAGAAGCATTTCGCTAAGTCTGTTCTTGTTGAATTTGCAAAGTGATATTTGGAAGAACATAGGAGCTATTCTGAAAAAGGAAATATCCTAAGAAAAAAACTGAAAAGAAGCTTTCTGAGAAACGGCTTTGTGTTCTGTTAATTCATCTCAAAGTGTTAGAGCTTTCCCCTCAAGAAGCCTTTCGTTAAGACTGTTCTTGTGGAATTTGCAAAGTGATATTTGGAAGCCCATAGTGGGTTATGGTGAAATTGGAAATATCCTAAGACAAAAACCGAAAAGAAGCTTTCTGAGAATCTGCTTTGTGTTCTGTTAGTTCATCTCACAGAGTTACAGCTTTCCCCTCAAGAAGCCGTTAACGAAGGCTGTTCTTGTGTAATTTGCAAAGAGATATTTGGAAGACCATAGAGGGCTATATTGAAAAGGAAATATCTTCCGTTTATAACTGGAAAGAAGCATTCTGAGAAACTGCCATGTGTTCTGTTAATACATCACACCGAGTTACAGCTATCCCCACAAGAAATTTTTCGCTAGGACTGCTCTTGTGGAATTTGCAAAGTGATATTTGGAAGCCCATAGAGGGCTATGGTGAAAAAGGAAATATATTCCGTTAACTACTTGAAAGAAGATTTCTGAGAAACTAATTTGTGTTCTTTTAATTCAACTCACAGACTTACAGCTTTCCTCTCAAGAAGCCTTTCGCTAAGAGTTTTCTTTTGGAATTTGCAAAGTGATATTTGGAAGCTCATAGAGCGCTGTGGTTATAAAGGAAATATCTTCAGTGGAAAACTGGAAAGAAGGTTTCTGAGAAACTGATGTGTGTTCCTTTAATTCATCTCACAGAGTTACAGATTTTCCCACAAGAAGGTTTTCTCAAAGACTGTTCTTTTGGAATTTGCAAATTGATATTTGGAAGCCCTTTGAAGTCTACGGTGAAAAAGGAAATATCATCCGTTAAAAACTGGAAAGAAGACTTCTAAGAAACTGCTTTGTGTTCTGTTAATTCATCTCACAGAGATACAGCTTTCCCCTCAAGAAGTCTTTCGCTAAGACTGTTCTTGTGGAATTTTCAAAGTGATATTTGGAAGCCTATAGGGGGCTATGGTGAAAAAGGAAATATCTTCCGTTAAAAACTGGAAAGAAGATTTCTGAGAAACTGCTTTGTGTTCTGTTAATTCATCTCACAGAGTTACAGATTTCCCCACCAGAAGCCTTTCGCTAAGACTGTTCTTGTGGAATTTGCAAAGTGATATTTGGAATCCCCGAGAGATATGGGGAAAACGGAAATATCTTCCGTTAAAAACTGGAAAGAAGCTTTCTGAGAAACTGCTTTGTGTTCTGTTAATTCATCTCACAGAGTTACAGCTTTCCCTGAAAGAAGCCTATCGCTAAGACTGTTCTTGTGGAATTTGCAAAGTGATATTTGGAAGACCCTAGAGGGCGATGGTGAAAATGGAAATATTTACCGTTAAAAACTGGAAAGAAGATTTCTGAGAATCAGCTTTGTGTTCTGTTAATTCATCTAACAGAGTTACAGCTGTCCCTTACAGAAGCCTTTCGCTAAGATTTTTCTTGTGGAATTTGCAAAGTGATATTTGGAAGCCCTTAGAAGGCTATGGTGAAAAAGGAAATATCCTAAGAAAAAAACAGAAAAGAAGTTTTCTGAGAAACTGCTTTGTGTTCTGTTAATTCATCTCACAGAGTTACAGCTTTTACCTCAAGATGCCTTTCGCTAAGACTGTTCTTGTGCAAATTGCAAAGTGATATTTGGAAGCCCATAGAGAGCTATGTTGAACAATTAAAATCTTTCGTTAAAAACTGGAAAGAAGCTTTCTGAGAAACTGCTTTTTGTTCTGTTAATTCATCTCACAGGGTTACAGCTTTCTCCTCAAGAAGCCGTTCACTAAGACTGTTCTTGTGGAATTTGAAAAGTGATATTTAAAAGCCCATAGAGGACTATGGTGAAAAAGGAAATATCCTAAGATAAAAACTGAAAAGAAGCTTTCTGAGAAACTACTTTGTGTTCTGTTAATTCATCTCAAAGGGTTACAGCTTTCCCCTCAAGAAGCCTTTGGCTTAAACTGTTCTTGTGGAATTTGCAAAGTGATATTTGTAAGTCCGTAGAAGGCTATGGTGAAAAACGAAATATCTTCAGTTAAAAACTTGAAAGAAGCTTTCTAAGAAACTGCTTTGTGTTCTGTTAATTCATCTCTAAGAGTTACAGTTTCTCCTCAAGAAGCCTTCCGCTAAGACTGTTCTTGTGGAATTTGCAAAGTGATATTTAGAAGCCCATAGAGGCCTATGGTGAAAATGGATAACCTAAGATAAAAACCGAAAACAAGCTATCTGAGAAAGCACTTTGTGATCTGTTAGTTCATCTCAAGCAGTTACAACCTTCCCCTAAGGAAGCCGTTCTATAAGACTGTTATTGTGAAATTTGCAAAGTGATATTTGGAAGCCAATAGAGGGCTATGCAGAAAAAGGAAATATCTTCAGTTATAAACTGGAAAGAAGCTTTCTGAGAAATTGCGTTGTGCTCTGTTAATTCATCTCACAGAGTTACAGCTTTCCCCTCAAGAAACGTTTCGCTAAGACTGTTCTTGTGGAATTTGCAAGTGATATTTGGAAGCCCATAGAGGGATACGGTGAAAAAGGAATTATCCTAGGATAAAAACTGAAAATAAGCATTCCGAGAAACTACTTTGTGTTCTGTAAGTTCATCTCACAGTGTTACAGCTTTCTCCTCAGTAAGACTTTCGCTATGACTGTTCTTGTGGAATCTGCAAAGTCACATTTGGAAGCCCATAGAGCGCTAAGGTGAAAAAGGAAATAGCTTCCGTTAAAAACTGGAAAGAAGGCTTCTGAGAAACTGCTTTGTATTCTGTTAATTCATCTCACAGTGTTACAGCTTTCCTCTCCAGAATCCTTTCTCTAATACTGTTACTGTTTAGTTTCTTAAGTGATATTTGGAAGCCAGTAGAAGGCTATGGTGAAAAAGGAAATATCTTCAGTTAGAAACTTGAAAGAATCTTTCTGAGAAACTACTTTGTGTTCTGTTAATTCATCTCACAGAGTTACAGATTTCCCCTCAAGAAGCCATTCACTTGGACTATTCATGTGAAATTTTCAAAGTGATATTTTTAAACCCTTAGAAGGCTTTGGTGAAAAAGAAAATATCTTCCTTTAATAATTGGAAAGAAACTTTCTGAGAAACTGCCGTGTGTTCTGTTAAAACATCTCACCGAGTTACAGCTTTCCTCTCAAGAAACCTTTCTGTAAGGCTCTTCTTGTGGAATTTGCAAAGTGATATTTGGAAGCCCATAGAGGCCTACGGTGAAAAAGGAAATATCTTCCGTTAAAAACTGGAAGAAAGATTTCTGAAAAACTGCTTTGTGTTTTGTTAATTCATGTCACAGAGTTACAGCTTTCCCCTCCATAAGCCTTTCGCTAAGACTGTTGTTGTGGAATTTGCAAAGAGATATCTGGAAGCCCATAGAGGGCTATGGTGAAAAAGGAAATATAATAAGATAAAAACTGAAAAGAAGCTTTCTGAGAAACTGTTTTGTGTTCTGTTAATTCATCTCACAGAGTTCCAGCTTTTCTTTCAAGAAGCATTTCGCTAAGAGTGTTCCTGTGGAATTTGCACAGTGATATTTGGAAGCCCTTAGAGGGCTAAGGTGAAAAAGGAAATATCTTTAATTAAAAATGGATAGAATCTTTCTTAGAACCTGCTTTGTGTTCTGTTAATTCATCTCACAATGTTACAGGTTTTAACTCAAGAAGCCCTTTGCTAAGACTGTTCTTGGGTAAATAGCAAAGTGATATTTGGAAGCTCTTAGAGGGCTATACGAAAAAGGAAATATCTTCAGTTAAAAACTGGAAAGAAGCTTTCTGAGAAACTTCTTTTTGTCCTCTTAATGCATATAACAGAGTTACAGCTTTCCCCTCAAGAAGCCTTTCGCTAAGTCTGTTCTTGTGGAATTTACAAAGTGATATTTGGAAGCCCTTAGAGAGCTATAGTGAAAAAGGAAATATCTTCCGTTAAAAAATGAAAAGAAGACTTCTGAGAAACTGCTTTGTGTTCTGTCAGTTCATCTCACAGAGTTACAGGTTTCCCCTCAAGAAGCCGTTCACTAGGACTCTACTTGTGCAATTTCAAAGTGATATTTGAGAAGCCATAGAGGGCTATGGCGAAAAAGGAAATATCTTCAGTTAAAAACGTGAAAGAAACCTTCTGAGCAACTGCTTTGTGTTCTGTTAATTCATCTCACAGAGTTACAGCTTTCCCCTCAAGAAACATTTCGCTAAGACTGTTCTTGTGGAATATGTAAAGTGATATTAGGAAGACCATGCAAGGCTATGGTTAAAAAGGAAATATCTTCAGTTAAAAATTGGATAGAAGCTTTCTGAGAAATTGCTTTTTGTTCTCTTAATTCATTTCACAAAGGTACAGCTTTCCCCTCAAGAAGCCGTTCACTAGGACTATTCTTGTGAAATTTTCAAACTGATATTTGGAAACCCATGGAGAGATATGGTGGAAAAGGAAATATCTTCCGTTAAAAACTGGAAAGAAGCTTTCTGAGAAACTGCTTTGTGTTCTGTTAATTCATCTCACAGAGTTACAGCATTTCCCTCAAGAAGCGTTTCGCTAAGACTGTTCTTGTGGAAATTGGAAGGTGATATTTAGAGGCCCAGAGAGGGCTATGGTGAAAAAGGGAATATCCTAATACAAAAACTGAAAAGAAGCTTTCTGAGAAACTGCTTTGTGTTCTGATAATTCTTCTCGCAGCGTTACAGCTTTCACCTCAAGAAGCCTTCCGCTAAGGCTGTTCTTGTGGAATTTGCCCAGTGATATTTGGAAGCCCGTAGCGGGCTATAGAGAAAAAGGAAATATCTTCTGTTAAAAAGTGGAAAGAAGCTTTCCGAGAAAGTGCTTTGTGTTCTGTTAATTCATCTCACAGAATTACAGCTTTCCCCTCTAGAAGCCTTTCCCTAAAACTGTTCTTGTGGAATTTTGAAAGTGATATTTAGAAGCCCATAGAGGTCTATGGTGAAAAAGGAAATAGCCTAAGATAAAAACTAAAAATAAGCTTTCTGACAAACTGCTTTGTGTTCTGTTAATTCGTCTCACAGAGTGACAGCTTTCCCCTCAAAAAGCCTTTCGCTAAGACTGTTCTTGAGGAATTTAGAACGTGATATTAGAAGCCCATAGAGGGCAATGTTAAAAAAGGAAATATCCTAAGATAAAAACTAAAAATAAGCTTTCTGAGAAACTGCTTTGTGTTCTTTTAATTCGTCTCACAGAGTTACAGCTTTCCCCTTAAGAAGTCTTTGGCTAAGACAGTTCTTGTGGAATTTAGAACGTGATATTAGAAGCCCATAGAGGGCTACGGTTAAAAAGGAATTATCCTCCGTAAAAAACTGGAAAGAAGCTTTCTGAGAAACTGCTTTGTGTTCTGTTAATTCATCTCACAGAGTTACAGCTTACCCCTCAAGAAGCCTTTTGCTAAGACAGTTCTTGTGGAATTTGCAAAGTAATATTTGGAAGTTCATAGAGGGCTGTGGTGAAAAAGGAAATATCCTAAGAAAAAACTGAAAGGAATCTTTCTGAGAAACTGCTTTGTGTTCTGATAATTCATTTCACAGAGTTACAGCTTTCTCCTCAAGAAGCCTTTCGCTAAGGCTGTTCTTGGTGAATTTGCCAAGTGATATTTGGAAGCACATGGAGGCCTACGGTGAAAAAGGATATTCTTCCATTAAAAAGTGGAGGAAACTTTCCGAGAAACTGCTTTGTGTTCAGTTAATTCATCTCACAGGGTTACAGTTTTCCCCTCAAGAAGCCTTTCGCTAAGTCTGTTCTTGTGGAATTTGCCAAGTGATATTTGGAAGCCTATAGAAGGCAATGGTGGAAAAGGAAATATCTTCAGTTAAAAACTGCAAAGAAGCCTTCTGAGAAACTACTTTGTGTTCTGTTAATTCATCTCACTGAGTTACAGCTTTCCCCTCAAGAAGCGTTTCGCTAAGACTGTTCTTGTGGAAATTGGACGGTGATATTTAGAGGGCCAGAGAGGGCTATGGTGAAAAAGGAAATATGCTACTACAAAAACTGAAAAGAAGCTTTCTCAGAAAATGCTTTGTGTTCTGATAATTCATGTCAGAGCGTTACAGCTTTCCCCTCAAGAAGCCTTTCGCTAAGACTGTTCTTGTGGAATTTGCCAAGAGATATTTGGAAACCCATAGAGGGCTATAGTGAAAAAGGAAATATCTTCTGTTAAAAAGTGGAAAGAAGCGTTCCGAGAAACTGCTTTGTGTTATGTTAATTCATGTCACAGAGTTATAGCTTTCCCCTCAAGAAGCCTTTCACTAGGTCTGTTCTTGTGGAATTTGCAAAGTGATATTTGGAAGCCCCTAGAGGGCAATGGTGAAAAAGGAAATATCTTCAGTTAAAAACTGGAAAGGAGCTTTCTGAGCAACTGCTTTGTGTTCTGTTAATTCATCTCACAGAGTTACAGCTTTACCCTCTAGAAGCCTTTCCCTAAAACTGTTCTTGTGGAATTTCGAAAGTGATATTTAGAAGCCCATAGAGGTCTACGGTGAAAAAGGAAATAGCCTAAGATAAAAACTAAAAATAAGCTTTCCGAGAAACTGCTTTGTTTTCTGTTAATCCGACTCACAGAGTTACAGCTTTACCCTCAAGAAGCCTTTCCCTAAGACTGTGTTTGTTCAATTTAGAATGTGATATTAGAAGCCCATAGAGGGCTATGGTAAAAAAGGAAATATCCTTCGTTAAAAACTGGAAAGAAGCTTTCTGAGAAACTGCTTTGTGTTCCGTTATTTCACCTCACAGAGTTACAGCTTTCCCCTCAAGAAGCATTTCGCTCAGACTGTTCTTGTAGAATTTGCAAAGTGATACGTGGAAGCCCATAGAGGGCTTTGGTGTAAAAGGAAATATCTTCAGTTAAAAACTGGAAAGAAGCTTTCTGAGAAACTGCTTTGTGTTCTGTTAATTCATTTCACAGAGTTACAGCATTCCCCTCAAGAAGCCTTTCGCTAAGACGGTTCTTGTGGAATTTGCAAAGTGATATTTGGAAGCCTATAGAAGGCTATGGTGAAAAAGGAAATATCTTCAGTTAAAAACTGGAAAGAAGCTCTCTGAGAAACTACTTTGTGTTCTGTTAATTCATCTCACAGAGTTACAGCTTTCCCCTCAGGAAGCCTGTCGCTAAGACTGTTCTTGTGGAATTTGCAAAGTGATCTTTGGAAGCCCTTTGAGGGCTATGGTGAAAAAGAAAATATCTTCTGATAAAAACTGGAAAGAAGGCTTCTGAGAAACAGCTTTTGTTCTCTTAATTCATCTCACAGAGTTACAGTTTTCCCCTCAAGAAGCCTTTCGCTAAGATTGTTCTTGTGGAATTTGCAAAGTGATAGTTGGAAGATCATAGATGCCTAGGGTGAAAAAGGAAATATCTTCCTTTAAAAACTGGAAAGAAGCTTCCTGAGAAACTGCTTTGCGTTCTGTTAATTCATCTCACAGAGTTACAGCTTTCCCCTCAAGAAGCCGTTCGCTAAGACAGTTCTTGTAGAATTTGCAAAGTGATACTTGGAAGTTCATAGAGGGCTGCGGTGAAAAAGGAAATATCCTAAGATAAAAACTGAAAAGAATCTTTCTGAGAAACTGCTTTGTGTTCTGATAATTCATTTCACAGAGTTACAGCTTTCTCCTCAAGAAGCCTTTCGCTAAAGCTGTTCTTGTGGAATTTGCAAAGTGATATTTGGAAGTCCAAAGACGGCTTTGGTAAAAAAATATATATATTCTGTTAAAAACTGGAAAGAAGTTTTCTGCGAAAATACTTTGTGTTCTGTTAATTCATCGCACAGAGTTACAGCTTTCCCCTCAAGAAGCCTTTCTCTAAGACTGTTCTTCTGGAATTTGAAAAGAGATATTTGGAATCCCATAGAGGGCTTTGCTGGAAAAGGAAATATCTTCCGTTAAAAACTGGAAAGATGATTTCTGAGCAACGGCTTTGTGTTCTGTTATTTCATCCCACAGAGTTACAGCTTTCCCCTCAAGAAGCCTTTCGCTAAGTCTGTTCTTGTGGAATTTGCCAAGTGATATTTGAAAGCCAATAAAAGGCAATGGTGGAAAAGGAAATATCTTCCGGTAAAAACTGGAAAGAAGCTCTCTGAGAAACTACTTTGTGTTTTGTTAATTCATCTCACAGAGTTACAGCTTTCCCCTCAAGAAGCCTTTCGCTAAGACTGTTCTTGTGGAAATTGGAAGGTGATATTTACAGGCCCTGAGAGGGCTATGGTGAAAAAGGAAATATCCTAATACAAAAAAAGAGAAGAACCTTTCTGAGAAACTGCTTTGTGTTCTGATAATTCATGTCACAGCATTACAGCTTTCCCCTCACGAAGCCTTTCGCTAAGGCTGTTCTTGTGGAATTTGCCAAGTGATATTTGGAAGCACATAGAGGGCTATAGTGAAAAAGGAAATATCTTCTGTTAAAAAGTGGAAAGAAGCTTTCCGAGAAACTGCTTTGTGTTCTGTTAATTCATGTCACAGAGTTACAGCTTTCGCCTCAAGAAGCCTTTCACTAAGTCTGTTCTTGTGGAATTTGCAAAGTGATATTGGAAATCCCTAGAGGGCAATGGTGAAAAAGGAAATAACTTCAGTTAAAAACTGAAAAGGAGCTTTCTGAGCAACTACTTTGTGTTCTGTTAATTCATCTCACAGAGTGACATCTTTCCCCTCTAGAAGACTTTCCCTAAAACTGTTCTTGTGGAATTTCGAAAGTGATATTTAGAAGCCCATAGAGGTCTATGGTGAAAAAGGAAATATCCTAAGATAAAAACTAAAAATAAGCTTTCTGAGAAACTGCTATGTGTTCTGTTAATTCGTCTCACGCTGTTACAGCTTTCCCCTCAAGAAGTCTTTGGCTAAGACTGTTCTTGTGGAATTTAGAACGTGATATTAGAAGCCCATAGAGGGCTACGGTTAAAAAGGAATTATCCTCCGTTAAAAACTGGAAAGAAGCTTTCTGAGAAACTGCTTTGTGTTCTGTTAATTCAACTCACAGAGTTACAGCTTTCCCCTCAAGAAGCGTTTCGTTAAGACTGTTCTTGTGGAATTTCAAAGTGATCTTTGGAAGCCCGTTGACGTCTATGGTGAAAAAGGAAATATCTTCAGTTAAAAACTGGAAAGAAGCTTTCTGAGAAAGTGCTTTTGTCCTGTTAATTCATCTCACAGAGTTACAGCATTCCCCTCAAGAAGCCTTTCCCTAAGACGGTTCTTGTGGAATTTGAAATGTGATATTAGGAAGCGCATAGAGGGCTTTGGTGAAAAAGGAAATATCTTCCGTTAAAAACTGGAAAGAAGCTTTCTGAGAAACTGCATTGTGTTCTGTTAATTCATCTCACAGAGTTACAGCTTTCCCCTCAAGAATCCTTTCGCTAAGACTGTTCTTGTGGAATTTTCAAAGTCTTATTTCGAAGCACTTAGAGGGCTATGATGAAAAAGGAAATATCCTAAGACAAAAACTGGAAAGAATCTTTCTGAGAAACTGCTTTGTGTTCTGTTTATTCATGTCACAGACTTATAGCTTTCCCCTCAAAAGCCTTTCGCTAAGACTGTTCTTGTGTAATTTGCAAAGTGTTATTTGTAAGCCAACAGAGGGCTATGGTGAAAAACGAAATATTTTCCATTAAAACAGGAAAGAAGCTTTCTGAGAAACTGCCTTGTGTTCTGTTAATTCATCTCACAGAGTTACAGCTTTCCCCTCAAGAAGCCTTTCGCTAAGACTGTTCTTGTGGAATTTGCAAAGTGATATTTCGAAGAACATAGAGGGCTATTGTGAAAAAGGAAATATCTTCCGTTAAAAACTGGAAAGAAGTCTTCTGATTACAGCTTTCCCTTCAAGAAGCCTTTCGCTAAGTCTCTTCTTTTGGAATTTGCAAAGTGATATTTGGAAGCCGATAGAGGGCTATGGTGAAAAAGGAAATATCCTAAGATAAAAACTGAAAAGAAGCTTTCTGAGAAACTACTTTGTGTTCTGTTAATTCATCTCTCAGACTTACAGCTTTCCCTTCCGGAATCCTTTCGCTAAGACTGTTCTTTAGGAATTTGCAAAGTGATATTTAGAAGCCCCAAGAGGGCTATGGTGAAAAAGGAAATATCTTCAGTTAAATACTGGAAAGAAGCTTTGTGAGAAACTGCTTTGTGTTCTGTTAATTCGTCTCACAGAGTTACAGCTTTCCCCTCAAGAAGTCTTTCGTTAAGAGTGTTCTTGTGGAATTTGCAAAGGGATATTTGGAAGACCAAAGAGGGCTATAGTGAAAAAGGAAATATCTTCAGTTAAAAACTGGAAAGAAGCTTTCTGAGAAACTACTTTGTGTTCTGTTAATTCGTTTCACAGAGTTACAGCTTTCTCCTCAAGAAGCATTTCGCTAACACTGTTCTTGTGTAATTTGCAAAGTGATATTTGGAAGCCCAAAGACGGCTTTGGTAAAAAAGGATATATCTTCTGTTAAAAACTGGAAAGAAATTTTCTGCGAAAATACTTTGTGTTCTGTTAATTCATCGCACAGAGTTACAGCTTTCCCCTCAAGAAGCCTTTCGCTAAGACTGTTCTTGTGGAATTTGAAAAGAGATATTTGGAAGCCCATAGAGGGCTTTGCTGAAAAAGGAAATATCTTCCGTTAAAAACTGGAAAGATGATTTCTGAGAAACTGCTTTGTATTCTATTATTTCATCCCACAGAGTTACAGCTTTCCCGTCAAGAAGCCTTTCCCTAAGACTGTTCCTGTGGAATTTGAAAAGTGATATTTAGAAGGCCATAGAGGTCTATGGTGAAAAAGGAAATATTCTCCGTTAAAAACTGGAAAGAAGCTTTCTGAGAAACTGCTTTGTGTACTGTTAATTCATCACACAGAGTAACAGGTTTCCCCTCAAGAAGCCTTTCGCTAAGTCTGTTCTTTTGGAATTTGCCAAGTGATATTTGGAAGCCTATAAAAGGTAATGGTGGAAAAGGAAATATCTTCCGTTAAAAACTGGAAAGAAGCTCTCTGAGTAACTACTTTGTGTTCTGTTAATTCATCTCACGGGGTTACAGCTTTCTCCTCAAGAAGCCTTTCGCTAAGACTGTTCTTGTAGAAATTGGAAGGTGATATTTAGAGGCCCAGAGAGGGCTATGGTGAGAAAGGAAATATCCTAATAAAAAAACTTCGAAGAAGCTTTCTGAGAATCTGCTGTGTGTTCTGATAATTCATGTCACAGCGTTACAGGTTTCCCCTCACGATGCCTTTCGCTAAGGCTGTTCTTGTGGAATTTGCCAAGTGATATTTGGAAGCCCATAGAGGGCTATAGTGAAAAAGGAAATATCTTCTGTTAAAAAGTGGAAAGAAGCTTTCCGAGAAACTGCTTTGTGTTCTGTTAATTCATGTCACAGAGTTACAGCTTTCGCCTCAAGAAGCCTTTCACTAAGTCTGTTCTTGTGGAATTCGCAAAGTGATATTTGTAAACCCCTAAGGGGAATGGTGAAAAAGGAAATAACTTCAGTTAAAAACTGAAAAGGAGCTTTCTGAGCAACTGCTTTGTGTTCTGTTAATTCATCTCACAGAGTGACAGCTTTCCCCTCTAGAAGACTTTCCCTAAAACTGTTCTTGTGGAATTTCGAAAGTGATATTTAGAAGCCCATAGAGGTCTATGGTGAAAAAGGAAATATCCTAAGATAAAAACTAAAAATAAGCTTTCTGAGAAACTGCTTTGTGTTCTTTTAATTCGTCTCACAGAGTTACAGCTTTCCCCTTAAGAAGTCTTTGGCTAAGACAGTTCTTGTGGAATTTAGAACGTGATATTAGAAGCCCATAGAGGGCTACGGTTAAAAAGGAATTATCCTCCGTTAAAAACTGGAAAGAAGCTTTCTGAGAAACTGCTTTGTGTTCTGTTAATTCATCTCACAGAGTTACAGCTTTCCCCTCAAGAAGCCTTTTGCTAACACTGTTCTTGTGGAATTTGCAAAGTAATATTTGGAAGCCCAAAGAGGGCTATGGTGAAAAAGGAAATATCTTCCGTTAAAAACTGGAAAAAACTTTCTGAGAAACTTCTTTGTGTTCTGTTAATTCAACTCACAGAGTTACAGATTTCCCCTAAAGAAGGGTTTTGTTAAGACTGTTCTTGTGGAATTTTCAAAGTCTTATTTGGAAGCACTTAGAGGGCTATGATGAAAAAGGAAATATCCTAAGACAAAAACTGGAAAGAATCTTTCTGAGAAACTGCTAAGTGTTCTGTTTATTCATCTCACAGAGTTACAGCTTTCCCCTCAAAAAGCCTTTCGCTAAGACTGTTCTTGTGGAATTTGCAAAATGATATTTGGAAGCCCATAGAGGGCTACGGTGAAAAAGGAAATATCTTCCGTTAAAAACTGCAAAGAAGCTTTCTGAGAAACTGCTTTGTGTTCTGTTTATTCATCTCACAGAGTTATAACTTTCCCCTCAAGAAGCCTTTCGCTAAGACTGTTCTTGTGGAATTTGCAAACTGTTATTTGGAAGCCCTCAGAGGGCTATGGTGAAAAACGAAATAATTTCCGTTAAAACAGGAAAGAAGCTTTCTGAGAAACTGCGTTGTATTCTGTTAATTCATCTCACAGAGTTACAGTTTCCCCTCAAGAAGCCTTTCGCTAAGACTGTTCTTGTGGAATTTGCAAAGTGATATTTCGAAGAACATAGAGGGCTGTTGTGAAAAAGGAAATACATTCCGTTAAAAACTGGAAAGAAGCTTGCTGAGAAACTGCTTTGTGTTCTGTTAATTCATCTCACAGAGTTACAGCTTTCCCCTCAAGAAGCCTTTCCCTAAGAATGTTCTTGTGGAATTTGGAAAGTGATATCTAGAAGAGCATAGAAGCCTGTGGTGAAAAAGGAAATGTCCCAAGACAAAAACTGGAGAGAAGCTTTCTGAGAAAATGTTTTGTGTTCTGTTAATTCATCTCACAGAATTACAGCTTTTCCCTCAAGAAGCCTTACGCTAAGGCTGTTGTTGTGGAATTTGCAAAGTGATATTTGGAAGCCCATGCAGGGCTATGGTGAAAAAGGAAATATCTTCAGTTAAAAAATTGAAAGAAGTTTTCTGAGAAACTGCTTTGAGTTCTGTAAATTCATCTCAAAGAGTTACAGCTTTCCCCCAAGAACACTTTTGCTAAGACTGTTCTTGTGGAATTTGCAAAGTGATATTTGGAAGCCCATAGATGGCTATGGTGAAAATGGAAATATTCTAAGATGAAAACCGAAAAGAAGCTTTCTGAAATATTCTTTTTGTTCTGTTAGTTCATATCACAGAGTTACAGCTTTCCTTTCAAGAAGTCGTTCACTAAGACTGTTCTTGTGAAATTTGAAAAGTGAACTTTGGAAGCGGAAAGAGGGCTATGGTGTAAAAGGAAATATGTTCCGTTAAAATCTGGAAAGAAGCTTTCTGAGAAACTGCCGTGTGTTCTGTTAATACATCTCACCAATTTACAGCTTTCCCCAAAAGAAGTCTTTGGCTAAGACGGTTCTTGTGGGATTTGCAAAATGATATTTGGAAGCCCATAGAGGGCTTTCGTGAAAAAGGAAATATCTTCAGTTAAAAACTGGCAAGAAACTTTCTGAGAAACACCTTTGTGTTCTGTTAATTCATCTCACAGAGTTACAGCTTTTCCCTCAAGAATCCTTTCACTAAGTCTGTTCTTGTGGAATTTGCAAAGTGATATTTGTAAGCCCATAGAGGGCTATGCTGAAAAATGAATTATCTTCAGTTAAAATCTGGAAAGAAGCTTTCTGAGAAACTGCTTTGTGTCCTGTTAATTCATCTCACAGAGTTACAGCTTTCCCCTGAAGAAGCCTTTCGCTAAGACTGTTCTTGTGAAATTTGCAAAGTGATATTTGGAAGCCTATTGAGGGCTACGGTGAGAAAGGAAATATCCTAAGATAAAAACTGAAAAGAAGCTTTCTCAGAAACTGCTTAGTGTTCTCTGAATTCATCTTACAGAGTAACAGCTTTACCCTCAAGAAGCCATTAGCTAAGAATGTTCTTGTGGATTTTGCAAAGTGAAATTTGATGCACATAGGGTGGTACCGTGAAAAAGCAATATCTTCTGTTAAATCCGAAAAGAAGCATTCTGAGAAACTGATTTGTGTTCTGTTAATTCATCTCACAGAGCTACAGCTTTCCCCTCAAGAAGCCGTTCACTAAGACTATTCTTGGGGAATTTGCAAAGTGATATTTGGAAGCCCAAAGAGGGCTATGGTGAAAAAGGAAATATCTTCCGTTAAAAACTGGAAAGAAGATTTCTGAGAAACTGCTTTGTGTCCTGTTAAGTCGTCTCACAGTGTTACAGTTTTCCCATCCAGAAGCCCTTCGCTAAGACTGTTCTTGTGGAATTTGCAAAGTGATATTTGGAAGCCCATAGAGGGCTATGGTGAAAAAGGAATTGCCTAAGATAAAAACTGAAAAGAAGCTTTCTGAGAAAATGCTTAGTATTCTGTTAATTCATATCACAGAGTTGCAGCTTTTTACTCAAGAAGCCTTTCGCTAAGGCTCTTCTTGTGGAATTTGCAAAGTGATATTTAGAAGCCCTTAGAGGGCTATGGTGAAAAATGAAATATCTTCAGTTAAAAACCGGAAAGAAGTTTTCTGTGAAACTGCTTTGTGTTCTGCTAATTCATCTCACACAGTTACAGCTCTACCCGCAAGAAACCTGTCACTAAGACATTTCTTTTTGAATTTTCAAAGTGAAATTTGGAAGCCTATAGAGGGCAATGGTGAAAAACGCCATATCTTCTATTAAAAACCGTAAAGAAGCTTTCTGAGAAACTGCTTTGTGTTCTGTTAGTTAATCTCACAGTGTTACAGCTATCCCCTCAAGAAGCCTTTAACTAAGACTATTCTTGTGAAATTTGCAAAGTGATATTTGGAAACCCATATTGGGCTATGGTGAAAAAGGAAATATCTTCAGTTAAAAACTGGAAAGAAGCTCTCTGAGATACTGCTGTGTGTTCTGTTAAGACATCTCACCGAGTTACAGCTTTCCCCTCAAGAAGCCTTTTGCTAAGGCTGTTCTTGTGGAATTTGCAAAGTGATAATTCATATCCCTTAGAGGGCTATGGTGAAAAAGGAAATCTCTTCCGTTAAAAACTACAAAGAAGCTTTCTGAGAAACTGCTTTGTGTTCTGTTAATTTATCTCACAGAGTTACAGGTTTCCTCTCAAGAAGCCTTTCGCTACGATTGTTCTTGTGGAATTTGCAAAGAGATATTTGAAAGCCCATAGAGGTCTATGGTGAAAAAGTAAATATCTTCAGATAAAAACTGAAAGAAGCTTTCTGGGAAACTGCTTTGTGTTCTGTTAATGCATTTCACAGACTTAGAGCTTTACTCTCAAGAAGTCTTTTGGTAAGCCTGTTCTTGTGGAATTTGCAAAGTGATATTTCTAAGTCCTTAGAGGGCTATGGTGAAAAAGGAAATATCTTCCGTAAAAAACTGGAAAGAAGCTTTCTGAGACTCTGCTTTGTGTTCTGCTAATTCTTCCCACAGAGTTACAGCTTTCGACTCAAGAAGCCTTTCGCTAAACAGTTCTTGTGGAATTTGAAAAGTGATATTTGGAAGCCCATAGAGGGCTATGATGAAAAAGGAAATATCTTCCGTTAAAAACTCAAAGAAACTTTCTGAGAAACTGCTTTGTGTTCTGTTAATTCATCTCACAGAGTTACAGCTTTCCCCTAAAGAAGCCTTTCACTAAGACTGTTCTTGTGGAATTTGAAAAGTGATATTTGCAAACCAATAGAGGGCTACAGTGAAAAAGGAAATATCTCCTGTTAAAAACTGGAAAGAAGCTTCCTGAGAAACTGCTTTGTGTTCTGTTAATTCATCTCACAGAGTTACAGCTTTCCCCTCAAGAAGTCTTTCGCTAAGACTGTTCTTGTGGAATTTGCAAAGTGATATTTGGAAGCCCATAGAGGGTTTCGGTGAAAAAGTAAATATGTTCAGTTAAAAATGGAAAGAAGCTTTCTGAGAAACTGCTTTGAGTTCTGTTAATTCATCTCACAGAGTTACAGATTTCCTCTCAAGAAGCCTTTCGCTAAAACTGTCTTGTGGAATTTGCAAAGTGATATTTGGAAGCCCATAGAGGGCTACGGTGAAAAAGGAAATACCTTCCGTTAAATACCTGAAAGTGACTTCCTGAGAAACTGCTTCGTGTTCTGTTAATTCATCTCACAGAGTTACAGCTTTCACCTCCAGAAGCCTTTCGCTAAGACTGTTCTTGTGGAATTTGCAAAGTGATATTAGGAAGCTCTTAGAGGGCTATGGTGAAAAAGGAATTATCTTCAGTTAAAAACTGGAAAGAAGCTTTCTGAGTAACTGCTTTGTGTGCTGTTATTTCATCTCAGAAACTTACAGCTTTCTCCTCAAAAATCTTTCGTAAGACAGTTCTTGTGGAATATTCAAAGTGATATTTGGAAGCCCATAGAGCGCTATTGTGAAAAAGGAAATATTTTTCGTTAAAAACTGAATAGAAACTTTATGAGAAACTGCTTTGTGTTCTGTTAATTATTCTCACAGAGTTACAGCTTTCCCCTCAAGAAGCCTTTCGCTAAGACTGTTCTTGTGTAATATGTAAATTGATATTTGGAAGCCCAAAAAGGGCTACGGTTAAAAAGGAAATATCTTCCGTTAAAAACTGGAAAGAATCTTTCTGAAAAACTGCCTTGTTTTCGTTAATTCATCTCACAGGGTTACAGCTTTCCCCTCAAGAAGCCTTTCGCTAAGACTGTTCTTGTGGAGTTTGCAAAGTGATATTTGGAAGTCCTTGTAGGGCTATGCTGAAAAAGGAAATATCTTCCATTAAGAACTGGAAAGATGCTTTCTGAGAAACTGCTTTGTGTTCTCTTAATTCATCTCACAGAGTTACAGCTTTTCACTCCAGAAGCCTTTCGCTAAACTGTTCTTGTGGAATTTGCAAAGTGATATTTGAAGCCCGTAGACGTCTATGGTGAAAAAGGAAATATCCTAAGATAAAAATTGCAAAGAAGCTTTCTGAGAAACTGTTTTGTGCTCTGTTAATTGACTACGCAGAGTTACAGCTTTACCCTAAAGAAGCTTTTTGCTAAGGATGTTTTTGTGGAATTTCCAAAGTGAAAATTGGAAGCACTTAGAAGGCTATGGTTAAAAAGGAAATAACTTCCGTTAAAAACTGGAAACAGGCTTTCTGAGAAACTGCTTTGTGTTCTGTTAATTCATCTCACAGAGTTACAGCTTTCCCCTCAAGAGGCCTTTCGCTAAGAGTGTTCTTGTAGAATTCAAAAAGTGATATTTGCAAGCCCATAGTGCGCTGTGGTGAAAAAGGAAGTATCCTAACATAAAAACTGAAAGGAAGCTTTTGGGGAAACCGCTTTCTGTTTTGTTAATTCAACTCACAGAGTTACAGTTTTCCCCTCAAGAAGCCTTTCGCTAAAACTCTTCTTGTGGAATTTACAAAGTGAGATTTGGAAGCCCATAGAGGTCTAGGGTGAAAAAGGAAATATCTACATTTAGAAACTGGAAAGAATCTTTCTGAGAAACTACTATGTGTTCTGTTAATTCATCTCACAGATTACAACTTTCCCCTCAATAAGACTTTCGCTAAGACTGCTCTTGGGGAATATGCAAATAAAGATATTTTTAAGCCCTGAGAGGGCTATGGTGAAAAAGGAAATCTCTTCCGTTAAAAACTGGAAAGAAGCTTTCTGAGAAACTGCTTTGTGTTCTGTTAATTCATCTCACAGAGTTACAGCTTTCCCCTCAAGAAGTCTTTCGCTAAGACTGTTCTTGTGGAATTTGCAAAGTGATATTTGGAAGCCCATAGAGGGCTATGGTGAAAAAGGAAATATATTCAGTTAAAAAGTGGGAAGAAGCTTTCTGAGAAACTGCTTTGTTTCCAGTTAATTCATCTCACAGAGTTACAGCTTTCCCCTCAAGAAGCCTTTCGCTAAGACTCTTCTTGTGGAATTTGCAAAGTGATACTTGGAAGCGCCTAGAGGGCTACGGTGAAAAAGGAAATCTCCTCCGTTAAAAACTGGAAAGAAGGTCTCTGAGAAACTGTTTCATGTTCTGTGAATTTATCTCACTGAGTTACAGCTTTCCCCTCAAAAAGCCTTTTTCTAAGACTGTTCTTGTGGAATTCGCAAAGTGATATTTGGAAGCCCATAGAGGGCTATGGTAAAAAAGGAAGTCTCTTCATTAAAAACTGGAAAGAAGCTTTCTGAGTAACGTCTTTGTGTTGTGTTAATTCATCTCACAGATTTACAGCTTTCCCCTCAAGAAATCTTTCTCTAAGACTGTTCTTGTTGAATTTGCAAAGTGATATTTGGAAGCCCATAGAGGACTACAGTGAAAAAGGAAATATCTTCAGTAAAAAACGTGAAAGAAGCCTTATGAGAAACTGCAATGTGTTCCATTAATTCATCTCACAGAGCTACAGCATTCCCCTCAAGAAGCCTTTCGCTAATACAGTTCTTGTGGAATTTTCAAAGTGATATTTGGAAGCCTATAGAGGGCTATGGTGAAAAAAGTAATGTCTTCAGTTAAAAACCGGAAAGAAGATCTCTGAGAAATTGTTTTGTGTTCTGTTAATTAATCTCAATGAGTTACAGCTTTCCCCTGGAGAAACCTTTCACTATGACTGTTCTTGTGGAATTTGCAAAGTGATATTTGGAAGCCCACGTAGGGCTATGGTGAAAAAGGAAATATCTTCAGTTTAAAACAGAAAGAAGCGTTCTGAGAAACTGCTTTGTGTTCTGTTAATTCATCTCACAGAGATACAGCTCTCCCCTCAAGAAGCCTTTCGCTAAGAGAGTTCTTGTGGAATTTAAAAAGTGATATTTGGAAGCCCATAGAGAGCTGTGGTGAAAAAGGAAATATCCTAAGATAAAAACTGAAAAGAAGCCTTTTGAGAAACTGCTTTGTGTTGTGTTAATTCGTCTCACAGAGTTACAGCTTTCCCCTCAAGAAGCCTTTCGCTAAGACTGCTCTTGTGGAATCATCAAAATGATATTTGGAAACCCATAGAGGGCTAGGGTGGAAAAGGAAATCTCTTCAGTTAAAAACTGGGAAGAAGCTTTTTGAGAAACTGCATTGTGTTCTGCTAATTCATCTCACTGAGTTACAGCTCTCCCCTCAAGAAGCCTCTCGGTAAGACTGTTCTTGTGGAATTTGCAAAGTGATATTTGGAAGCCCCTAGAGGGCTATGGTAAAAAGGAAATATCTTCAGTTAAAAACTGGAAAGAAGCTTTGTGAAAAACTGCTTTGTGTTCTCTTAATTCGTCTCACAGAGTTACAGCTTTCCCCTCAAGAAGCCTTTCACTAAGACTGTTCTTGTGGAATTTCCAAAGTGATATTTGGAAGCCCATAGAGGGCTATGGTGAAAAAGGAAATCTCTTCCGTTAAAAACTGGAAAGAAGCATTCTGAGAAACGGCTTTGTGTTCTGTTAATTCATCTCATAGAATAACAGCTTTCCCCTGAAGAAGCCTTTCACTAAGACTGTTCTTGTTGAAGTTGGAAAGTGATATTTGGAAGCCTATAGAGGGTTATGGTGAAAAAGGTAATATCTTAAGTTAAAAACTGGAAAGAAACTTTCTGAGAAACTGTTTTGTGTACTGTTAATTCATCTCACAGAGTTATAGCTTTCCCCTCAAGAAGCCTTTCGCTAAGACTGTTCTTGTGAAATTTGCAAAGTGATATTTGGAAGACCATAGAGGGCTACGGTGAAAAGGGAAATATCTTCAGTTAAAAACTGGAAAGAAGCTTTCTGAGAAACTTCTTTGTGTTCTTCTAGTTCCTCTCACAGAGTTACAGCTTTCCCCTCAAGAGGCCGTTCACTAAGACTGTTCTTTTGGAATTTGCAAAGATATATTTGGAAGCCCTTGGAGGGTTATGGTGAAAAATAAAATATCTTCAGCTAAAAACTGGAAAGAATCTATCTGAGAAACTGCTTTGTGTTCTTTTAATTCATGTCACAGGGTTTCAGCTTTCCCCTCATGAAGCCTTTCGCAAAGATTGTTCTTGAGGAATTTGCAAAGTGATATTTTGAAGACCCTAGAGGGATATGGGGAAAAGGAAGTGTCCTCAGATAAAAATCGGAAAGAAGGTTTCTGTGAAACTGCTTTGTGTTCTGTTAATTCATCTCACAGTGTTACAGATTTCCCAAAAAGAAGCCGTTGACTAAGACTGTTCTTGTGTAATATTCAAAGTGATATCTGGAAGACCATACAGGGCGATAGTGAAAAAGAAAATATCTTCATTAAAAACTGGAAAGAAGTTTTCTGAAAAACTGCTTTATATTCTGGTAATTCACCTAACAGAGTAACAGACTTCCCCTCAAGAAGCCTTTCGCTAAGAATGTTCTTGCGGAATTTGCAAAGTGATATTTGGATGCCCATAGAGGTCTATGGTTAGAAAGGAAATATCCTAAGATAAACACTGTAAAGAAGCTTTCTTAGAAACTGCTTTGTGTTCTGTTAATTCATCTCACAGTGTTACAGCTTTCCAGTGAAGCAGTCGTACACTAAAACTGTTCTTGTGGAATTTCCAAAGTGATATTTGGTACCCCAGAGATGCCTATTGTGAAAAAGTAAATATCTTCAGTTAAAAACCTGAATGAAGCTTTCTGAGAAACTGCTTTGTGTTCTGTTATTTCATCTCAAAGAGTTACAGCTTTCTCCTCAAGAAGTCTTTCGCTAAGGCTGTTCTTGTGGAATTTGCAAAGTGATATTTGGAAGCCCATAGAGGGCTATGGAGAAAAAGGAAATGTCCTTAGATAAAAACTGGAAAGAAGCTTTCTGAGAAACTGCTTTGTGTTCTGTTAATTCATCTCACAGAGTTACAGCTTTCCCCTCGAGAAGCCTTTCGCTATGACTGTTCTTGTGTAATTCGCAAAGTAATATTTGGAAGCCCACATAGGGTTATGGTGAAAAAAGGAATATCTTCAGTTAGAAAGTGTATAGAAGCTTTCTGAGAAACTGCTTTGTTTTCTCTTAATTCATCTCACAGAGTTACAGCTTTCCCCTCAAGAAGTCTTTCGTTAAGACTGTTCTTGTGGAGTTTGCAACGTGAAATTTGGAAGCCCATAGAGGGCTATGGTGAAAAAGGAAATGTCCTCAGATGAAAACTAGAAAGAAGCTTCTTGAGAAACTGCTTTGTGTTCCGTTAATTCATCTCACAGAGTTACAGCTTTGCCCTCCCGAAACCGTTCACTAAGACCGTTCTTGTGGAATTTTCAAAGTGATATTTGGAAACCCATAGGGGGCTATGGTTAAAAAGGAAATATCTTCAGTTATAAACTGGAAAGAAGTTTTCTGAGAAACTGCTTTGTGTTCTGTTAATTCATCTGACAGTGTTACAGCTTTCCCCTCAAGAAGCATTCCGCTAAGACTGTTCTTGTGGAATTTTCAAAGTGACATTTGGAAGCCCATAGAGGGCTGTGGTGAAAAAGAAATTTCCTAAGATAAGAACTGAAAATAAGCTTTCTGAGAAACGACTTTGTGTTCTGTTAATTCATCTTATACAATTACAGCTTTCCCTAAAGAAGTCGTTCAGTAAGACTGTTCTTGTGGAATTTGCAAAGTGATATTTGGAAGCCCATAGAGGACTATGGTGTAAAGGAAATATCTTCAGATAAAAACTGGAAAGTAGCTTTCTGAGAAATTGCTTTGTGTTCTGTTAATTCATCTCACGGAATTACGGCTTTCCCCTCAAGAAAATTTTCGCTAAAGCTGTTTTTGTGGAATTTGGAAAAAGGTATTTGGAAAACCATAGAGATCTATGGTTAAAAAGAAAATGTCCTAAGATAAAAACTGAAAAGAAAATTTCTGAGAAACTGCTTTGTGTTCTCTGAATTCATCTCACAGACTTACAGCTTTCCCCTCAAGAGACCGTTTGCTAAGACTGTTCTCGTGGATTTTGCAAAGTGATATTTGGAAGCCCATAGAGTGCTATGGGGAAAAAGGAAATATCTTCAGTTAAAAAGTGGAAAGAACGTTTCTGAGAAACTGCTTTGTGTTCTGTTAATCCATCTCACAGAGGTACAGCATTCCCCTCAAGAAGTCGTTTACTAAGACTGTTCTTGTGAAATTTGCAAAGTGATATTTGGAAGTGCTTAAAGAACTATGGTGAAAAAGGAAATATCGTAAGATAAAAACTGAAAAGAAACTATCTGAGAAACTGCTTTGTGTTTTGTTAATTCATCTCAGAGAGTTACAGCTTTCCGAACAAAAAGCCGTTCACTAAGACTGATCTTGTGTTATTTTCAAATTGATATTTGGAAGCCCATAGAGGGCTATGGTGAAAAGGGAAATATCTTCAGTTAAAAACTGGAAAGAAGCTTTCTGAGAAACGGTTTTGTGTTCTCTTAGTTCATCTCACAGAGTTACAGCTTTCCCCTCAAGAAGCCTTTCACCAAGACTGTTCTTGTGAATTTTCCAAAGTGGTCTTTGGAAGTCCATAGATCGCTATGGTGAAAAAGGATATAGCTTCAGTTAAAAAGTGAAAAGAAGCTTTCTGAGGAACTGCTTTGTGATACGTGATTTCCTGTCACTGAGAAACAGCTGTATTTCGTAGAACTGTTGGCTAGGCTTATTTCTGTGGAATCTGAGAAATGTTACTTCGGATCTCTTTGAAGACTATAGGTCCAAAGGAAATATCCGCCACTAAAAGTGTGAAAGAAGCTTTCTGGGAAACTTCTTTGAGTTCTGTGAATTGATCTCACAGAGGTATAGTTTCCCCTCAAGAGGCCTTTCGCTAAGACTGTTCTCGTGGAATTTGCAAAGTGATATTTGGAAAACAATAGAGGGCTATGGTGAAAAAGGAAATATCCTAAGATAGAAACTGAAAAAAAGCTTTTTGAGAAACTGTTTTGTGTACCGTTAATTCATCTCACAGAGTTATAGCTTTCCCCTCAAGAAGCCGTTAATTAAGACTGTTGTGAAATTTGCAAAATGATATTTGGAAGCTCATAGAGGGCTATGGTGAAAATGGAAATATCTTCAGTTAAAAACTGGAGAGAAGCTTTCTGAGAAACTGCTTTGTGTTCTGTTAATTCATACACAGAGTTACACCTTTCCTATCACGAATCCTTTTGCTAAGACTGTTCTTGTGGAGTTTACAAAGTGATATTTGGAAGCCCATAGAGGGGTACGGTTAAAAAGGAAATTTCCTCACATAAAAACTGGAAAGTAGTTTTCTGAGAAACTGCTTTGTGTTCTGTTAATTCATCTCACAGAGTTACAGCTTACCCCTCAAGAAGCATTTCGCTAAGACTGTTCTTGTGGAATTTGCAAAGTGATATTTGGAAGCCCATAGAGGGCTATGGTGAAAAAGCAAATATATTCATTTAAAAAGTGGGAAGAAGCTTTCTGAGAAACTGCTTTGTTTCCTGTTAATTCATCTCACAGAGTTACAGCTTTCCCCTCAAGAAGCCTTTCGCTAAGACTCTTCTTGTGGAATTAGCAAAGTGATATTTGGAAGCCATGAGAGGGCTATGGTGTAAAAGGAAATGTCCTCGGATCAAAAATGGAAAGAAGCTTTCCAACAAACTGTTTTGTGTTCTGTTAATTTATCTGACAGAGTTTCAGCTTTCCCCTCAAGAAGTCGTTTGCTAAGACTGTTCTTGTGGAATTTGCAAAGTGATATTTGAAAGCCCATAGAGGGCTATGGTGAAAAAGGAAATATCTTCAGTTAAAAACTGGAAAGAAACTTTCTGAGAAACTGCTTTGTATTCTGTTAATTCACCTCACAGAGTTTCAGCTTTCCCCTCTAGAAGGCATTCGCTAAGACTGGTCTTGTGGAATTTGTAAAGTGATATTTGTAAGCCCATAGAAGTCGATGGTGAAAACGTAAATATCCTAAGATAAAAACTGAAAAGAACCTTTCTGAGAAACTGCTTTGTGTTTTGTTAATTCATCTCACAGAGTTACAGGTTTCCCCTCAAGAAGCATTTCGCTAAGACAGTTTTTGTGGAATATGCAAAGTGATATTTGGAAGCTCATAGTGACCTATAGTGAAAAAGGATATATCTTCAGTTAAAAAGTGAAAAGAAGATTTCTGAGAAACTGCTTTGTGATATATGACTTCCACTCACTGAGTTACAGCTGTATTTCGTAGAGCTGTTTGGCAGCATTATTTCTGTGGAATCTGAGAACTGTTATTTCGGATCCCTTTGAAGACTGAAGGGCCAAAGGAATTATCCGTCGTTAAAGTTAGAAAGAAGCTTTCTGAGAAACTTCTTTGTGATTTGAGAATTCATTTCACAGAGTTACAGCTTTCCCCTCAAGAAGCCTTTCGCTAAGATTATTCTTACACAATTTGAAAAATGATATTTGGAAGCCAATCGATGGCTATGGTGAAAACGAAATATCCTCCGATAAAAACTGGAAAGAAGCTTTCTGAGAAATTGCTTTGTGTTCTTTTAATTCATCTCACAGACTTACAGCTTTCCCCTCAAGAAGTCTTTCGCTAAGACTGTTCTTGTGGAATTTGAAATGTGATATTTGGTAGCCCATAGAGCGCTATGGAGAAAAGGAAATATCTTCAGATAAAAATTGTAAAAAACATTCCTGAGAAACTGCTTTGTGTTCTGTTAATTCACCTAACAGAGTTACAGCTTTCCCTTCTAGAAGCCTTTCACAAAGACTGTTCTTGCTGTATTTTCAAAGTGATATTTTGAAGCCCATAGAGGGCTACGGTGAAAAAAGATATAGCTTCAGTTAAAAACTGAAAGAGGCTTTCTGAGAAACGGTTTAGTATTATGTGACTTCCACTCACTGAGTTACAGCTGTATTTCCTAGAGCTGTTTGATAGCCTTATTTCTAAGGAATTGGAGAACTATTATTTTGGATCCCTTTGAAGACTATAGGGCCAAAGAAAATATCTGCCACTAAAAGTGAGAAAGAAGCTTTCTGAGAAACTTCTCTGAAATCTGTTAATTCATCTCACAGAGTTACAGCATTCCACTCAAGAAGCCTTTCGCTAGGACTGTTCTTTTTGATTTTGCAAAGTGATATTTGGAAGCCCATAGACGGCTGTGGTGAAAAGGGAAATATCTTCAGTTAAAAGATGGAAGAAGCTTTCTAAGAAACTGCTTTGTGTTCTGTTAATTCATCTCAAAGAGTTACAGCTTTACCCTCAAAAATACTTTTGCTAAGACTCTTCTTGTGTAATACTCATAGTGATATTTGTAAGCCCTTATAGGGCTATGGAGAAAAAGGAAATATCCTAAGATAAAAGCTGAAAAGAAACTTTCTGAGAAACTGCTTTGTGTTCTGTTAATTCACCTCACAGAGTTACAGCTTTCCCCTTAAGAAGCCTTTCGGTAAGACTGTTCTTGTGGAATATGAAGAGTGGTATTTGTAAGCCCATAGAGGGCTATGGTGAAAAAGGAAATATCCTAAGATAAAAACTGAAAAGAACCTTTCTGAGAAACTTCTTTGTGATATGTGACTTCCACTCACTGAGTGAGAGCTATATGTCGTAGAGCTGTTTGCTAATCATATTTCTGTGGAATCTGAGAAGGGATAATTCGGTTCCCTTTGAAGACTATAGGGCCAAAGGAAATATCCGCCATAAAAGTGAGAAAGAAGCCTTCTGAGAAACAGCTTTCTGATCTGTGAATTCATCCCAAAGGGTTACAGCTTTCCCCTGAGGAAGCCTTTCGCTATGACTGTTCTTGTGGAATTTGCAAAGTGACATTTCGAAGGCCATAGAGAGCTATGGTGAAAAGGAAATATCTTCGGTTAAAAACGGGAAAGAAGCTTTCTAAGAAACTGCTTTGTGTTCTGTTAATTCATCTCACAAAGTTACAGCTTTCCCCGCACCAAGCCTTCCCCTTAGAATGTTCTTGTCGAATTTGGGAAGTGATATTTAGAAGCCTACAGAGGTCTACGGTGAAAAAGGAAATAACCTAAGATAAAAACTGAAAATAAGCTTTCTGAAAAACTGCTTTGTGTTCTCTTAATTCATCTCACAGAGTTACAGCTTTCCTCTCAAGAAGCCTTTCGCTAAGACTGCTCTTGTGCAATTTAGAACGTGATATTTAGAAGCCCATAGAGGGCTATGGTGAAAAAGGAAATATCCTCTGTTAAAAACTGGAAAGAAGCTTTCTGAGAAACTGCTTTTTGTTCCGTTAATTCATCCCACAGAGTTACAGCTTTCCCCTCAAGAAGCTTTACGCTAAGACTGTTCTTGTGGGATTTGCAAAGTGATATTTGGAACCCAAGAGAGGGCTATGGTGAAAAAGGAATTGTCTTCCGTTAAAAAACGGAAAGAAGCTTTCTGAGAAACTGCTTTGTGTTCTGTTAATTCATTTCACATCCGTACAGCTTTTTCCTCAAGAAGCCTTTCGCTAAGACTGTTCCTGTGGAACTTGCAAAGTGATATTTGGAATCCCATAGAGGGCTTTGGTGAAAAAGGAAATATCTTCAGTTGAAAACTGGAAAGAAGCTTTCTGAGAAACTGCTTTGTGTTCAGTTAATTTATCTCACAGAGTTACAGCTTTCCCCTCAAGGAGAACTTTACTAAGTCTGTTCTTGTGGAATATGCAAAGTGATATTTAGAAGCCCATAGAGGGCTATGGTTAAAAAGGAAATATCTTCAGTTGAAAACTGGAAAGAAGCTTTCTGAGAAACTGCTTTGTGTTCAGTTAATTTATCTCACAGAGTTACAGTTTTCCCCTCAAGAAGTCTTTCGCTAGGACTGTTCTTGTGTCATTTGGAAAGTGGTATTTAGAAGGCCATAGAGGGCTATGGTGAATAAGGAAATATCTTCCGTTAAAAACTGGAAAGAAGCATTCTGAGAAAGTGCTTTGTGTCCTGTTAGTTCATCTCACAGAGTTACAGCTTTCTTCTCAAGAATCCTTTCGCTAAGACTGTTCTTGTGGAATTTGCAAAGTGATATTTCGAAGCTCATAGAGGGCTATGGTAAAAAATGAAACATCTTCAGTTAAAAACTGGAAAGAAGCTTTCTGAGAAACTGCTTTGTTTACTATTAATTTATCTCACAGAGTTACAGCTTTCCCCTCAAGAATCCTTTCGCTAAGACTGTTCTTGTGGAATTTGGAAAGTGATATTTAGAAACCTTAGAGGGCTATGGAGAAAAAGGAAATATCTTCCGTTAAAAACTGGAAAGAAGCTTTCTGAGAAACTGCTTTGTGTTCTGTTATTTCATCTTACAGGGTTACAGCTTTCCCCTCAAGAAGCCTTTCCCTAAGACTTTTCTTCTGGAATTTGCAAAGTGACATTTGGAAACCCGTAGAGGGCTTTGGAGAAAAAGGTAATATCTTCCATTAAAAATCGGAAAGAAGCTTTCTGAGAAACTTCTTTGTGTTCTGTGTTTTCATCTCACAGAGTTACAGCTTTTCCCTCGAGAAGCCATTCATTAAGAATGTTCTTGTGGAATTTGCAAAGTGATATTTGGAAGAACATAGAGGGCTATTTTGAAAAAGGAAATATCCTATGATAAAAACCGAAAAGAAACTTTCTGAGAAACTGCATTGTGTTCCCTTAACTCATCTCACGGAGTTATAGCTTTCCCCTCAAGAAGTCGATCACTAAGACTGTTCTTGTGGAGTTTGCAAAGTGATATTTGGAAGTTCATAGAGGGCTATGGGGAAAAAGGAAATATCCTTAGTTGAAAACTGGATAGAAGCTTTCTGAGAAATTGCTTTGTGTTCTGTTAATTCATCTCACAGAGTTACATCTTTCCCCTAAAGAAGCCTTACCCTAAGGCTGTTCTTGTGGAATTTGGAAAGTGATATTTAGAAGCACATAGAGGTCTATGGTGAAAAAGGAAATAGCCTGAGATAAAAACAGAAAATAAGCTTTCGGAGAAACTGCTTGGTGTTCTGTTAATTCATCTCACAGAGTTACAGCTTTCCCCTCAAGAAGCCTTTCGCTAAGACTGTTCTTGTGAAATTTGCAAAGTGATATTTGGAAGCCCATAGAGGTCTATGGTGAAAAAGGAAATATCCTAACATAAAAATTGAAAAGAAGCTTTCTGAGAAACTGCTTTGCGTTCTGTTAATTCATTTCACAGAGTTACAGCTTTCCCCTCAAGAAGCCCTTTGCTAAGGCTGTTCTTGTGGAATTTGCAAAGTGGTATTTGGAAGCCCATCGAGGGCTATGGTGGAAAAGGAAATATCTTCAGTTTAAAACTGGAAAGAGGATTTCTGAGAAACTGCTTTGTGTTCTGTTAATTCATCTCACAGAGTTACAGCTTTCCCCTCAAGAAGCCTTTTGATAAGACTGTTCTTGTGGAATATTTAAAGTGATATTTGGAAGCCCATAGAGGGCTTTGGTGAAAAAGGAAATATCTTCCGCTAAAAAGTGGAAAGAAGCTTTCTGAGAAACTGCTTTGTGTTCTGTTAATTCATCTCACAGAGTTACAGCTTTCCTCTCGAGAAGACCTTTACTATGTCTGTTCTTGTGGAATATGCAAAGTGATATTTAGAAGCCCATATAGGGCTATGGTTAAAAAGGAAATATCTTCAGTTTAAAACTGGAAAGAAGCATTCTGAGAAACTGCTTTGTGTTCCTTTAAATCATCTCACAGAGTTACAGCTTTCCCCTCAAGAAGTCTTTCACTAGGACTGTTCTTGTGTCATTTCAAAAGTGGTATTTAGAAGGCCCTAGAGGGCTATGGTGAATAAGGAAATATTTTCCGTTGTAAACTGGAAAAATGCTTTCTGAGAAAGTGCTTTGTATCCTGTTAATTCATCTCACAGAGTTACAGCTTTCTCCTCAAGAAGCCTTTCGCTAAGACTGTTCTTGTGGAATTTGCAAAGTGATTTTAGAAGCCCATAGAGAGTTATGGCAAAAAGGAAATATTCTAAAATAATAACCAAAAGGAAGCTTTCTGAGAAACTGCTTTATCTTCTCTTAATTCATCTCACAGAGTTATAGCTTTCCCCTCAAGAAGCCATTCACTAAGATTGTTCCTGTGGAAATTTCAAGGTGATATTTGGAAGCCCATAGAGGGCTATGATGAAAAAGGAAATATCTTCTGTTAAAAACTGGAAAGAATGTTTTTTAGAAACTGCTTTGTGTTCTGTTAATTCATCTCACAGATTTACAGCTTTCTCCTCAAGATGCTTTTCGCTAAGACTGTTCTTGTGGAATTTGCAAAGTGATATTTGGAAGCCCATAGAGGGCTACGGTGGAAATGAAAATATCCTATGATAAAAACCGAAAAGAAGCTTTCTGAGAAACTGCTTTGTGTTCTGGTAATTCGTCTCACAGAGTTACACCTTTCTCCTCAAGAAGCCTTTCACTAAGACTGTTCTTGTGGAATTTGAAAAGTGATATTTCGAAGCCCATGGGGGCTATATTGAAAAAGGAAATATCTTTCGTTAAAAACTGGAAACAAGATATCTGAGAAACTGCTTTGTGTTCTGTTAATTCATCTCACAGAGTTACAGCTTTCCCCTCAAGAAGCCGTTCACTAAGACTGGTCTTGTGAAATTTGCAAAGTGATATTTGGAAGCCCATAGAGTTCTATGGTGAAAAAAGAAATATCTTCCGTTAAAAACCAGAGGCACATAAAGCCACAAATATTGGTAAAAAGCAGGGCAGAAAAGCTGGAATTTCAAAAAATAAGAGCGCATCTCCTTCGGCAAAGGAGCGCCGCTCATCGCCAGCAACGGATCAAAGCTGGACGGAGAATGACTTTGACGAGATGATAGAAGAAAACTTCAGTCCATCAAACTTCTCAGTGCTAAAGGAGGAATTACGTACCCAGCGCAAAGAAGCTAAAAGTCTTGAAAAAAAAGTGGAAGTATTGATGGCTAGAATAATTAATGCAGAGAAGCTCATAAACGAAATGAAAGAGATGAAAACCATGACACGAGAAATACGTGACAAATGCACAAGCTTCAGTAACTGACTCGATCAACTGGAAAAGGGTATCAGCGATTAAGGATCAAATGAACGAAACGAAATGAGAAGAGGAATCAAAAGAAAAAAGAAGAAATGGAAATGAACAAAGCCTGCAAGAAGTATGGGATTATGTAAAAAGACCAAATCTACGTCTGATTGGGGTGCCTGAAAGTGAGGGGGAAAATGGAACCAAGTTGGAAAACACTCTTCAGGATATCATCCAGGAGAACTTCCCCAACCTAGTAGGGCAGGCCAACATTCAAATCCAGGAAATACAGAGAACACCACAAAGATACTCCTCGAGAAGAGCAACTCCAAGACACATAATTGCCAGATTCACCAAAGTTGAAATGAAGGAAAAAATCTTAAGGGCAGCCAGAGAGAAAGGTCGGGTTACCCACAAAGGGAAGTACATCAGACTAACAGCAGATCTCTCGGCAGAAACTCTACAAGTCAGAAGAGAGTGGGGGCCAATATTCAACATTCTTAAAGAAAAGAATTTTCAACCCAGAATTTCATATCCAGCCAAACTAAGTTTCATAAGTGAAGGAGAAATAAAATCCTTTACAGATAAGCAAATGCTTAGAGATTTTGTCACCACTAGGCCTGCCTTACAAGAGACCCTGAAGGAAGCACTAAACATGGAAAGGAACAACCGGTACCAGCCATTGCAAAAACATGCCAAAATGTAAAGACCATCAAGGCTAGGAAGAAATTGCATCAACTAACGAGCAAAATAACCAGTTAATATCATAATGGTAGGATCAAGTTCACACATAACAATATTAACCTTAAATGTAAATGGACTAAATGCTCCAATTAAAAGACACAGACTGGCAAACTGGATAAAGAGTCAAGACCCATCAGTCTGCTGTATTCAGGAGACCCATCTCACACGCAGAGACATACATAGGCTCAAAATAAAGGGATGGAGGAAGATTCACCAAGCAAATGGAGAACAAAAAAAAGCAGGGGTTGCAATACTAGTCTCTGATAAAACAGACTTTAAACCATCAAAGATCAAAAGAGACAAAGAAGGCCATTACATAATGGTAAAGGGATCAATTCAACAGGAAGAGCTAACTATCCTAAATATATATGCACCCAATACAGGAGCACCCAGATTCATAAAGCAAGTCCTTAGAGCCTTACAAAGAGACTTAGACACCCATACAATAATAATGGGAGACTTCAACAGTCCACTGTCAACATTAGACAGATCAACGAGACAGAAAATTAACAAGGATATCCAGGAATTGAACTCATCTCTGCAGCAAGCAGACCTAAGGGAAATCTATAGAACTCTCCACCCCAAATCAACAGAATATACATTCTTCTCAGCACCACATCGCACTTATTCCAAAATTGACCACATAGTTGGAAGTAAAGCACTCCTCAGTAAATGTACAAGAACAGAAATTGTAACAAACTGTCTCTCAGACCACACTGCAATCAAACTAGAACTCAGGACTAAGAAACTCAATCAAAACCGCTCAGCTACATGGAAACTGAACAACCTGCTCCTGAATGACTACTGGGTACATGACGAAATGAAGGCAGAAATAAAGATGTTCTTTGAAACCAATGAGAACAAAGATACAACATACCAGAATCTCTGGGACACATTTAAAGCAGTGTGTAGACGGAAATTTATAGCACTAAATGCCCACAAGAGAAAGCAGGAAAGATCTAAAATTGACACTCTAACATCACAATTAAAAGAACTAGAGAAGCAAGAGCAAACTCATTCAAAAGCTAGCAGAAGGCAAGAAATAACTAAGATCAGAGCAGAACTGAAGGAGATAGAGACACAAAAATCCCTCCAAAAAATCAATGAATCCAGGAGTTGGTTTTTTGAAAAGATCAACAAAATTGACAGACCGCTAGCAAGACTAATAAAGAAAAAAAGGGAGAAGAATCAAATAGACGCAATAAAAAATGATAAAGGGGATATCACCACCGACCCCACAGAAATACAAACTACCATCAGAGAATACTATAAACACCTCTATGCAAATAAACTAGAAAATCTAGAAGAAATGGATAATTTCCTAGACACTTACACTCTTCCAAGACTAAACCAGGAAGAAGTTGAATCCCTGAATAGACCAATAGCAGGCTCTGAAATTGAGGCAATAATTAATAGCCTACCAATCAAAAAAAGTCCAGGACCAGATGGAGTCACAGCTGAATTCTACCAGAGGTACAAGGAGGAGCTGGTACCATTCCTTCTGAAACTATTCCAATCAATAGAAAAACAGGGAATCCTCCCTAACTCATCTTATGATGCCAACATCATCCTGATACCAAAGCCTGGCAGAAACACAACAAAAAAAGAGAATTTTAGACCAATATCCCTGATGAACATCGATGCAAAAATCCTCAGTAAAATACTGGCAAACCGTATTCAACAGCACATCAAAAAGCTTATCCACCATGATCAAGTGGGCTTCATCCCTGAGATGCAAGGCTGGTTCAACATTCGCAAATCAATAAACATAATCCAGCATATAAACAGAACCAAAGACAAGAACCACAAGATTATCTCAATCGATGCAGAAAAGGCTTTTGACAAAATTCAACAGCCCTTCATGCTAAAAACGCTCAATAAATTCGGTATTGATGGAACGTACCTCAAAATAATAAGAGCTATTTATAACAAACGCACAGCCAATATCATACTGAATGGGCAAAACCTGGAAAAATTCCATTTGAAAACTGGCACAAGACAGGGATGCCCTCTCTCACCACTCCTATTCAACATAGTGTTGGAAGTCCTGGCTAGGGCAATCAGGCAAGAGAAAGAAATCAAGGGGATTCAGTTAGGAAAAGAAGAAGTCAAATTGTCCCTCTTTGCAGATGACATAATTGTATATTTAGAAAATCCCATTGTCTCAGCCTGAAATCTCCTTAACCTGATAAGCAACTTGAGCAAAGTCTCAGGATACAAAATTAATGTGCAAAAATCTCAAGCATTCGTATACACCAGTAACAGACAAACAGAGAGCCAAATCATGAATGAACTTCCATTCACAATTGCTTCAGAGAGAATAAAACACCTAGGAATCCAACTTACAAGGGATGTAAAGGACCTCTTCAAGGAGAACTACAAACCACTGTTCAATGAAATAAAAGAGGACACAAACAAATGGAAGAACACACCATGCTCATGGATAGGAAGAATCAATATTGTGAAAATGGCCATACTGCCCAAGGTTATTTATAGATTCAATGCCATCCCCATCAAGCTACCAATGAGTTTCTTCACAGAATTGGAAAAAACTGCTTTAAAGTTCATATGGAACCAAAAAAGAGCCCGCATTTCCAAGACAATCCTATGTCAAAAGAACAAAGCTGGAGGCATCACGCTACCTGACTTCAAACTATACTACAAGGCTACAGTCACCAAAACAGCATGGTACTGGTACCAAAACAGAGATATAGACCAATGGAACAGAACAGAGTCCTCAGAAATAATACCACACATCTACAGCCATCTGATCTTTGACAAACCTGAGAGAAACAAGAAATGGGGAAAGGATTCCCTATTTAATAAATGGTGCTGGGAAAATTGGCTCGCCATAAGCAGAAAGCTGAAACTGGATCCTTTCCTTACTCCTTATACGAAAATTAATTCAAGATGGATTAGAGACTTAAACGTTAGACCTAATACCATAAAAACCCTAGAGGAAAACCTAGGTAGTACCATTCAGGACATAGGCATGGGCAAAGACTTCATGTCTATAACACCAAAAGCAACGGCAGCAAAAGCCAAAATTGACAAATGGGATCTCGTTAAACTAAAGAGCTTCTGCACAGCAAAAGAAACTACCATCAGAGTGAACAGGCAACCTACAGAATGGGAGAAAATTTTTGCAATCTACTCATCTGACAAAGGCTAATATCCAAAACCTACAAAGACCTCAAACAAATTTAGAAGAAAAAAACAAACAACCCCATCAAAAAGTGGGCAAAGGATATGAACAGACATTTCTCAAAAGAAGACATTCATACAGCCAACAGACACATGAAAAAATGCTCATCATCACTGGCCATCAGAGAAATGCAAATCAAAACCACACTGAGATATCATCTCACACTGGTTAGAATGGTGATCATTAAGATGTCAGGAAACAACAGGTGCTGGAGAGGATGTGGAGAAATAGGAACACTTTTACACTGTTGGTGGGATTGTAAACTAGTTCAACCATTATGGAAAACAGTATGGCGATTCCTCAAGGATCTAGAACTAGACGTACCATATGACCCAGCCATCCCATTACTGGGTATATACCCAAAGGATTATAAATCATGCTGCTATAAAGACACATGCACACGTATGTTTATTGCGGCACTCTTCACAATAGCAAAGACTTGGAATCAACCCAAATGTCCATCAGTGACAGACTGGATTAAGAAAATGTGGCACATATACACCATGGAATACTATGCAGCCATAAAAAAGGATGAGTTTGTGTCCTTTGTAGGGACATGGATGCAGCTGGAAACCATCATTCTTAGCAAACTATCACAAGAACAGAAAACCAAACACCGCATGTTCTCACTCATAGGTGGGAACTGAACAATGAGATCACTTGGACTCGGGAAGGGGAACATCACACACCGGGGCCTATCATGGGGAGGGGGGAGGGGGGAGGGATTGCATTGGGGGTTATACCTGATGTAAATGACGAGTTGATGGGTGCTGACGAGTTGATGGGTGCAGCACAGCAACAGGGCACAAGTATACATATGTAACAAACCTGCACGTTATGCTCATGTACCCTAGAACTTAAAATATATATAAAAAAAAAAAAAAAGAAGCAACCAACCACATCCCTCCTTCCCACTAGAGGCTTCCAGGCTGAAACAGGTTGATACAGGGAGAGGAGGAGAAGAAACGCAACTAAGTCACATTTTGAGATCTGTTTAATAATAATTCTAATTTCATGTTCTCACTTATTTGTGAGATCTAAAAATCAAAACAATTGAACTCATGGAGATAGAGAGTAGAAGCATGGTTACCAGAGGCTGGGAAGGGTAGTGGGGGTTTGAGGCAAAGCTGGAGATGGTTAATGGGTACAAAAAAACAGAAAGAATAAATAAGATCTAGTATTTGATAGCACAATAAGGCGACTATAGCCAGTAATAATTTAACTGTGCATTTTAAAAAAACTAAAAGAGTCTAATTGGATTGCTTGTAACACAAAGGATAAATGCTTGAGAGAATGGATACCCCATTTTACATGATGTGATTATTATTCATTGCATGCCTGAATCAGAACATCTCATGCACCCCATAAATACATACATCTACTATATACCCACAAAATTGAAATAAATAATTGTAAAAAATAAAAAATAAAAAATAAAAAATAATCTTCCACTTATTTTTAGGAAAAGCACATAACTAAATTGTTACAAAAGGATTGACCAAACAATCCTTTGAACGGTTTGAGTCAGCAGTTGTGGCAGGAATGTGGTTGGGAGAAATGGGGAGAAGTGAGTGAAGATAAAAGGAATTGGACAAGTGTTGATGTTGGTGAAATGAATGATGAGTACCTAGAGGTAATCCACTATTGTATGCATTTGGAATTTATCATAAAAATATTTTTAAAAGAGCATATTCACTACTGAAAATTCAAATAAGGGGAATAAATTAAAGACCACTTATCATACTATAATTTCAAACATTAAAAAGATTTATTATTTTATGAGAAAACTATAGCATTATTATATAAATATGGTATATTAATTTTTAAATAGCATTATACCTGAGCATTTTGCTAAGTTATTGTAATGTATCAAATATATATTTTACTTATTTTTATAAAAGTGAGACATAAAGTAAGCCTAAAACAGATATACTAGAATAATAAGTACTAGAAATATAAAATAATTCTATATAAAATGATTAAATATAAATATGAAAAAAATTATAATTTAATTGCACCAGGAAAAATCATACTTTATTTTTAAAAACTTGTAAAGTAAAATAGAATTCAAAAAGCTTTAATTGTATTTGTATTTGACACTGTTATACTTAGTTTTTTTAGCATGATATAATTATGAAAAATATTGAAAGCAATTTTATTACCTGTGGAAGACATCCGAGTTCTGGAGACATTGGCGACGAATCTGTATAGGTTTGCAGCACCCTCCATTCTTGCTTCCTCAGAAGGAATTCCACTAAGAGGCATAAAGCAGAAAGTGAGACAGAGGTAATTCTCAGAGCAGGAGTGAAGGATTATTAAAAGGCTTTAAAACAGAAAGGAAAAGAAGGGAAGTACAACCTGGAAGAGGGCCAAGTGGGAGACTTGAGAAGCCAAGTACACAGCTTGACTTCTTGACTTGGGGTTTTATACATTGGCATACTTCCGGGATCTTGCCTTACTTCTCCTCACTCCTGAGATCTCATTGGGAAGTTGCTGATCAGTTTCAGGTGTTTTCTATTAGAAGCCTGCCTTTCCTTGACACCAGGTATGACCAATTACTACTTTAGAGACACAGTTAACAACCCCTTGACCATAACCTGAGGGTCTCCCAACACATTTGGTGTGTGGAAGAGGGGAGCCCTCTCCTGCCCTGATCACACTTGACTAGCTTTCTACTGCAACAATACTTCTTGAATATTCTTTATGTACTAAGTAATAAGAATTCTGATATTTCATGAGTGATTGATACACAAAATTATATAAATAAAAAAGAAATTAAGCAAGTAATATTAAAAAAAAATAGTGGAAAGAAGCTTTCTGAGAAACTGCTTTGTGTTCTGTTAATTCATCTCAGAGAGTTACAGCTTTCCCCTCCAGAAGCCTTTCGCTAAGACTGTGGTTGTGAAATTTGCAAAGTGATATTTGGAAGCCCATAGAGGGCTATGGTGAAAAAGGAAATATACTAAGATAAAAACCGAAAAGAAAATTTCTGAGAAACTGCTTTGTGTTCTGTTAATTCATCTCAGAGAGTTACAGCTTTCCCCTCAAGAAGCCGTTCACTAAGACTGTTCTTGTGAAATTTGGAAAGTAATATTTGGAAGCCCATAGAGGGCTACGGTTAAAAAGGAAATACCTTTCCTTAAAAACTTCAAAGAAGCTTTCTAAGAAACTGCTTTGTGTTCTGTTAATTCATCTAACAGAGTTACAGCTTTACCCTCAAGAAGCCTTTCCCTAAGACTGTTCTTGTGGAATTTGCAAAGTGATATTTGGCAGCCCATAGAGGGCTATGGTGGAAAAGGAAATATCTTCCATTAAAAAGTGGAAAGAAGCTTTCTGAGAAACTTCTTTGTGTTCTATTAATTCATCTCACAGAGTTACAGCTTTGCCCTCAAAAAGCCTTTCGCTAAGACTGTTCTTGTGGAATTTGCAAACTGATATTTGGAAGCCCATAGAGGGCTAAGGTGAAAAAGGAAATATCTTCCGTTAAAAAGTGGAAAGAAGCTTTCTGAGAAACTGCTTTGTGCTCTGTTAATTCATCTCACAGAGTTACAGCTTTCCCCTCAAGAAGCCTTTCGTTAAGACTGTTCTTGTGGAATTTGCAAAGTGATATTTGGAAGCCCATAGAGCCTCATGGTGAAAAAGGAAACATCCTAAGATAAAAACTGAAAAGTAGCTTTCTGAGAAATTATTTTGTGTTCTGTTAATTCATCTCACACACCTACAGCTTTCCCCTCAAGAAGTCTATCTCTAAGACTGTTCTTGTGGAGTTTGCAAAGAGACATTTGGGAGCCCATAGAGGGCTATGGTGAAAAAGGAATTATCTTTCGTTAAAAACTGAAAAGAAGGTTTCTGAGAAACTACTTTGTGTTCTGTTAATTCATCTCACAGAGGTACAGCTTTCCCCTGAAGAAACCGTTCACTGAGACTGCTCTTGTGGAATTTGCAAAGTGATATTGGAAGACCATAGAGGGTTATTGCGAAAAAGAAAATATACTAAGATAAAAACCGAAAAGAAGCTTTCTGAAAAATTGCATTGTGTTCTTTTAATTCATGTAACAGTGTTATAGCTCTCCTTTCAAGAAGCCGTTCACTAAGCCTGTTCCTGTGGAATTTGTAAGGTGATATTTGGAAGCCCATAGAGGGCTATGGTGAAAAAGGAATTATCTTCCGTTAAAAACTGGAAAGAAGCTTTCTGAGAAACTGCTTTGTGTTCTGTTAATTCATCTCACAGAGTTACAGCTTTCCCCTCAAGAAGCCTTTCGCTAAGGCTGTTCTTGTGGAATTTGCGATGTGACATTTGGAGCCCATAGAGGGCTATGATGAAAAAGGAAATATCCTAAGGTAAAAACTGAATGAAGCTTTCTGAGAAACTGCTTTGTGTTCTGTCAATTCATCTCACGTAGTTACATCTTTCCCCTCAAGAAGCCTTTCGCTAAGACTGTTGTTGTGGAATTTGCAAAGTGATATTTGTAATCCTAAAGAGGGATATTGTATAAAAGGAATTATCTTCAGTTAAAAACTGGAAAGGAGCTGTATGATAAACTGCTTTGTGTTCTGTCAATTCTTCTCACAGAGGTACAGCTTTCACCTCAAGAAGGCTTTCCCTAAGCCTGTTCTTTTGGAATTTAAAAAGTGATATTTGGAAGCCCATAGTGGGCTATGGTGAAAATGGAAATATCTTCAGTTAAAAACTGCAAAGAATCTTTCTTAGAAACGACTTTGTGTTCTCTAAATTCATCTCACAGAGTTACAGCTTTCCCCTCAGGAAGACTTTCGCTAAGTCAGCTTTTGTGGAATTTCCAATGTGATATTTGAAAGCCCAATTAGGGCTATGGTGAAAAGGGAAGTGTCTTCATTAAAAACTGGAAAGAAGCTTTCTGAGAAACGTCTTAGTGTTCTGTTAATTCATCTCACATAGTTACAGCTTTCCCCTCAAGAAGTCTTTCGCTAAGACTGTTCTTGTGTAATTTCAAAGTGATATTTGGAAGCCCATAGAGGGCTACGTTGAAAAAGGAAATATCTTCAGTTAAAAACTTGAAAGAAGCTTTTTGAGAAACTGCAATGTGTTCTGATAATTCATCTCACAGAGCTACAGCATTCCCCTCAAGAAGCCTTTCGCTAATGCTGTTCTTGTGGAATTTCAAAGTGATATTTGGAAGCACATAGCGGGCTATGGTGAAAAACGAAATATCTTCAGTCAAAAACTGGAAAGAAGCTTTCTGAAAAACAGATGTGTTCTGTTAATTCATCTCACAGAGTTACAGCTTTCCCCTCAAGAAGCCTTTCGCTAGGACTGTTCTTGTGGAATTTGCAAAGTAATATTTAGGAGCCTATAGAAGTCTATGGTGTAAAAGGAATTATCTTCAGTTAAAAACTGTAAAGAAGCTTTCTGAGAAACTCATTTGTGTTCTGTTAATTCATCTCACAGAGTTACAGCATTCCCCTCAAGAAGCCTTTCGCAAAGACTGTTCTTGTGGAATTTGCAAAGTGATATTTGGAAGCCCAGACATGACAACGGTGAAAAAGGCATTCTCTTCTGTTAAACATTGGAAAGAAGCTTTCTGAGAAACGGCTTTGTGTTCTGATAATTCATCTCAGAGACTTACAGCTTTCCCCTCAAGAAGCCTTTCGCTAAGACTCTTCTTGTGGAATTTACAAAGTGATATTTGGAAGCCCATAGTGGGCTAGTGTGAAAAAGGAAATATGTTCAGTTAAAAACTGGAAAGAAGCTTTCTGAGATACTACGTTGTGTTCTGTTAATTCATCTCACAAAGTTACAGCTTTCCCCTCAAGAACCGTTTCGGTAAGAGTGTTCTTGTGGAATTTGCAAAGTGATATTTGGATGCCCATAGAGAGCTGTGGTGAAAAAGGAAATATCCTAAGATAAAAACTGAAAAGAAGCTTTTTGAGAAACTGCTTTGTGTTCTGTTAATTCATCTCACAGAGTTACAGCTTTACCCTCAAGAAACCTTTCGCTAAGACTGTTCTTGTGGAATTTGCAAAGTGATATTTGGATGCCTTTAGAGGGCTATGGTGAAAAAGGAAATATCTTCAGTTAAAAACTGCAAAGAAGTTTTCTGAGAAACTGCTTTGTGTTCTCTTAATTCATCACACAGATTTTCAGCTTTCCCCTCAAGAATCCTTTCCCTAAGGGTGTTCTCGTGGAATTTAAAAAGTGATATTTGGAAGCCCATAGAGTGCTCTGGTGAAAAAGGAAATATCCTAAGATAAAAACTGAAAAGAAGGTTTTTGAGAAACTGCTTTGTGTTCTGTTAATTCATCTCACAGAGTTACAGCTTTCCCCTGAAGAAGTCTTTTGCTAAGACTGTACTTCTGGAACTGGCAAAGTGATATTTGGAAGCCCATAGAGGGCTATGGTGAAAAAGGAAATATCTTCAGTTAAAAACTGAAACAAGCTTTTTGAGAAACTGAATTGTGTTCTGTTAATTCATCTCACAGAGTTACAGCATTCCCCTCAAGAAGTCTTTCACTAAGACTGTTCTTGTGGAATTTGCAAAGTGATATTTGGAAGCCCATAGAGGGCTATGGTTAAAAAGGAAATATCTTCAGCTAAAAACGTGAAAGAAGCTTTCTGGGAAACGGCTTTGTGTTCTCTTAATTCATCTCACAGAGTTACAGCTTTCCCCTCAAGAAGCCTTTCGCTAAGACTGTTCTTGTTTAATTTGCAAAGTGATATTCGTAAGCCCATAGAGGGCTATTTGTAAAACGAATTATCTTCGTTTAAAACAGGAAAGAAGTTTTCTGAGAAACTGCTTTGTGTTCTGTAATTCATCTCACAGTGTTACAGCTTTCCCCTCAAGAAGCCTTTCGCTAAGTCTGTTCTTGTGGAATTGGCAAAGGGATATTTGGAAGCCCATAGAGGGCTATGGTGAAAAAGGAAATATCTTCCGTTCAAAACTATAAAGAAGCTTTCTGAGAAACTGCTCTGTGTTCTGTTAATTCATCTCACAGAGTTACATCTTTCCCTTCAAGAAGCCTTTCGCTAAGGCTGTTCTTGTGGAATTGGCGAAGGGATATTTGGAAGCCCATAGAGGCTATGGTGAAAAAGGAAATATCTTCCGTTCAAAACTGGAAAGAAGCTTTCTGAGAAACTGCTCTGTGTTCTCTTAATTCATCTCACAGAGTTACATCTTTCCCTTCAAGAAGCCTTTCGCTAAGGCTGTTCTTGTGGAATTGGCAAAGGGATATTTGGAAGCCCATAGAGGGCTATGGTGAAACAGGAAATATCTTCCGTTCAAAACTGGAAAGAAGCTTTCTGAGAAACTGCTCTGTGTTGTGTTAATTCATCTCACAGAGTTACATCTTTCCCTACAAGAAGCCTTTCGCTAAGGCTGTTCTTGTGGAATTGGCAAAGGGATATTTGGAAGCCCATAGAGGGCTATGGTGAAACAGGAAATATCTTCCGTTCAAAACTGGAAAGAAGCTTTCTGAGAAACTGCTCTGTGTTCTGTTAATTCATCTCACAGAGTTACATCTTTCCCTTCAAGAAGCCTTTCGCTAAGGCTGTTTTTGTGGAATTTGCAAAGTGATATTTGGAAGCCCATAGAGGGCTATGGTGAAAAAGGAAATCTCTTCCGTTAGAAACTGGAAAGAAGCTTTCTGAGAAACGGCTTTGTGTTCTTTTAATTCATCTCACAGAGTTAAACTTTCCCCTCAAGTAGCTTTTCGCTAAGTACGTTCTTATGGAATTTTCAAAGTGATATTTGGAAGCCTATAGAGGGCTATGGTGAAAAAGGTAATATCTTCAGTTAAAAACTGGAAAGAATATCTCTGAGAAACTTTTTTGTGTTCTGTTAATCATCTCAATGATTTACAGCTTTCCTCTGGAGAAACCTTTCACTAAGACTGTTCTTGTGGAATTTGCAAAGTGATATTTGGAAGCCCATGGAGGGCTACGGTGAAAAAGGAAATATCTTCAGTTTAAAACTGGAAAGAAGCGTTCTGAGAAACTGCTTTGTGTTCTGTTAATTCATCTCATAGAGTTACAGCTTTCCTCTCAAGAAGCCTTTCGCTAAGTGAGTTCTTGTGGAATTTAAAAAGTGATACTTGGAAGCCCATAGAGAGCTGTGGTGAAAAAGGAAATATCCTAAGAGAAAAACTGAAAAGAAGCCTTTTGAGAAACTGCTTTGTGTTCTGTTAATTCATCTCACAGAGTTACAGCTTTCCCCTCAAGAAGCCTTTCACTAAGACTGTTCTTGTGGAATTTTCAAAATGATATTTGGAAGCCCACATACTGCTAGGGTGAAAAAGGAAATCTCTTCAGTTAAAAACTGGAAAGAAGCTTTTTGAGAAACTGCATTGTGTTCTGTTAATTCATCTCACTGAGTTACAGCTCTCCCCTCAAGAAGCTTCGCGGTAAGACTGTTCTTGTGGAATTTGCAGAGTGAAATTTGGAAGCCCCTAGAGGTCTATGGTAAAAAAGAAATATCTTCAGTTAAAAACTGGAAAGAAGCTTTCTGAGAAACTGCTTTGTGTTCTGTGAATTCATCTCACAGAGTTACAGCTTTCCCCTCAAGAAGCCTTTCGCTAAGACTGTTCTTGTGAAATTTGCAAAGTGATATTTGGAAGACCTTGGAGGGCTACGGTGAAAAAGGAAATATCTTCAGTTAAAAACTGCAAAGCAGCTTTCTGAGAAACTGCTTTGTGTTCTGTTAATCATCTCACAGTGTTACAGCTTACCCCTCAAGAAACCTTTCGCTTAGACTCTTCTTGTGGAATTTGCAAACTGATATTTGGAATCCCATAGAGGCCTATGTTGAAAAAGGGAAGGTCCTCTGATAAAAACTGGAAAGAATCTTTCTGAGAAACTTCTTTGTGTTCTTCTAGTTGATCTCACAGAATTACAGCTTTCCCCTCAAGAGGACGTTCACTAAGACTGTTCTTTTGGAATTTGCAAAGTGATATTTGGAAGACCCTAGAGGGATATGGTGAAAAAGTAAATGTCCTCAGATAAAAATCGGAAAGAAGCTTTCTGTGAAACTGCTTTGTGTTCTGTTAATTCATCTCAAAGTTTTACAGCTTTCCCCTCAAGAAGCCGTTGACTAAGACTGTTCTTGTGTAATATTCAAAGTGATATCTGGAAGACCATAGAGTGCGATGGTGAAAAAGAAAATGTCTTCATTAAAAACTGGAAAGAAGTTTTCTGAAAAACTGCTTTATTTTCTGGTAATTCATTTCACAGAGTTACAGATTTTCCCTCAAGAAGCCCTTCGCAAAGACTGTTCCTGCAGAATTTGCAAAGTGATATTTGGAAGCCCATAGAGGGCTATGGTTAGAAAGGAAATATCCTAAGATAAATACTGAAAGAAGGTTTCTTAGAAACTTCTTTGCGTTCTGTTAATTCATCTCACAGAGTTACAGCTTTCCCCTCAGGAAGTCCTACACTAAGACTGTTCTTGTGGAATTTCCAAAGTGATATTTGGTAGCCCAGAGACGCCTATTGTGAAAAAGCAAATACCTTCAGTTAAAAACCTGAAAGAAGCTTTCTGAGAAACTGCTTTGTATTCTGTTCATCTCACAGAGTTACAGCATTCCCCTCAAGAAGTCTTTCACTAAGACTGTTCTTTTAGAATTTGCAAGGTGATATTAGTAAGCCCTTAGAGGGCTATGGTTAAAAAGGAAATATCTTCAGCTAAAAACTTGAAAGAAGTTTTCTGGAAAGGGCTTTGTGTTCTCTTAATTCATCTCACAGAGTTACAGCTTTCCCCTCAAGAAGCCTTTCGCTAAAACTGTTCTTGTTTAATTTGCAAAGTGATATTCGGAATTCTATAGAGGGCTATTGTGAAAAACGAATTATCTTCATTTAAAAACTGGAAAGAAGTATTCTGAGAAACTGCTTTGTGTTCTGTAATTCATCTCACAGAGTTACAGCTTTCCCCTCAAGACGCCCTTCGCTAAGACTGTTTTTTTGGAAATTTCAAAGTGATATTTGGAAACCCATAGAGGACTATGGTGAAAAAGTGAATCTCTTCCGTTAGAAAATGGAAAGAAGCTTTTGAGAAATGGCTTTGTGTTCTGTTAATTCATCTCACAGAGTTAAAGCTTTCCCCTCAAGTAGCCTTTCGCTAAGTATGTTCTTGTGGAATTTTCAAAGTGACCAGACAGGCCCAGACTGCCTAAAACTAGGCCACAAACCGGTTTTGAACAGCTCAAAACAGACCAGAAGGGCTAAAACCAGATCAGACCATCTCAAACAGGTTTTGACCGGCTCATAGCGGTTTTTACTGGCTCAAACCAGACCAGACCGGTTCAATCCGGTTTTGAACGGCTCAAACTGGTTTTGAACAGCTCGTATAGGTTTTGACAGGCTAAAACCGGTTTTGACCGGCTCAAACCACACCAGACCTGCTCAAACCGGTATTGACCGGCTGAAACCGATTTTGACCATATGAGACCGGATCAAACCGGACCAGACGAGCCAAGACCAGCTAAAACCGTATCAAACCGGACCAGAATGGCCCAGACCGCCTAAAACCGTGCCAAACCGGCTCAAACCTACTTTGACCGGCTGAAACCAGACCAGACCGGGCCAGACTGGCTGAAACCAGATCAAACCGGACCAGACCGGCCCAGACCGCCTAAAACTGGGCCACAAACAGGTTTTGACCGGTTCTAACCAGACTAGACCAGCTCAAACCGGTTTTGACCGACCTAAGATGGTTTTGAGCAACTCAAACCCGACCAGACCGTTTGAAACAAGACCAGACCGGCATAAACCGGTTTTGACTGTCTCAAATCAGACCGGACCGGTTCAATCCGGTTTTGACTGGCTCAAACCGGTTTTCAATGGCTCGAAGCGATTTTGACCGCATCAAACCGGTTTTGAACGGATCAAACCACACCAGACCGGCTCAAACCGGTTTTGACTGGCTGAAACCGATTTTGACCATATGAGACTGGATCAAACCGGACAAGACGGGCCTAGACCGGCTAAAACCGGATCAAACCGGACCAGAACGGCCCAGACCGCCTAAAACCGGGCCAAAGCGGCTCAAACCTATTTTGACCTTCTCAAACCAGACCAGACCGGCTCAAACCGGTTTTGACCAGCTCAAACCAGACCAGACCGGCTCAAACCGGATCAAACCGGACCAGACGGGCCCAGACCGCCTAACACCGTGCCAAACCTTCTCAAACCTATTTTGACCAGCTCAAACCAGACCAGACTGACTTGAACCTGTTTTGACCGGCTCAAACCAGACCTGACCGACTCAAACCGGTTTTGATCGGATTAGACCGGATCAAACCGTACCAGACCTTCTCAAACCGGATCATACCGGACCAGACCGGCACAAATCAGCTCAAAATGGCTCAAACCGAACCAGACCGGCCCAGACAGGCTAAAACCAGGCCAATCAGGCTCAATCAGATTTTGCCTGGCTCAAACCAGACCAGACCGGCTCAAACCAGACCACACTGCCTCAAACTGGTTTTGACTGGCTGAAACTAGAAGAGACTGGCTCAAACCGGTTTTAACTGGATGAGACAGGATAAAACCAGACCAGATCAGCTCAAACTGGATGAAACCGCAGCAGACAGGCCCAGAACAGCTGAAGCCCGAGCAAACCAGACCACACGGGGCCAGATTGGCTAAAAGTGGGCCACAAACCGGTTTTGAGCGACTCAAACCAGACCAGACCGGCTCAAACCGGTTTTGAACGGATGACACCGGATCAAACAGGACCAGACTGGCTCACACCGCATCAAACCAGACCAGACAGGCCCAGAAAGGCTGAAACCGGATCAAACCGGACCAGACTGGCCCAGACCGGCTAAAACCAGGCCAGACCGGCTCAAAACGGTTTTGACCAGCTCAAACCAGACCAGACCAGTTCAAACCGGTTTTGACTGGCTCAATCTGGTTTTGACCGGCTCAAACCAGTTTTGACTGGCTCAAACCACTCCAGACCGGCTAAAACCGGTTTTCACTGGCTCAAACCGGTTTTGACCTGATTAAACCGGATCAAACCGGACCAGACAGGCTCAGACAAGCTCGAATCGGTTTAGACTGGCTTCAACCAGACAAAAACGACTCAAACCGGTTTTGACCTGCTCAAACCGCTTTTGACCAGCTCAAACCAGACCAGACCGGTTCGATTCGATTTTGACCGTCTCAAACCGATTTTGAACGGCTCGAACCGGTTTTGACTGCCACAAACCGGTTTTGTCCGGCTCAAATCACACGAGACCGGCTCAAACCGATTTTGACTGGCTGAAACCGATTTTGACCGGATGAGACCGGATCAAACCGGACCAAACAGGCCCAGACCGGCTAAAACAGGATCATTCCGGACCAGACCGGCCCTGACCGCCTAAAACCAGGCCAAACCCGCTCAAACCTATTTTGACCGCCTCAAACCAGACCAGACCGTCTCAAACCGGTTTTGACCGGCTCAAATTAGACCAGGCCGGCTCAAACCGGATCAAACAGGACCACACCGGCCCAGACCACCTAAAAACGGGCCAAACAGGCTCAAACCTATTTTGACCGGCTCAAACCAGACCAGACCAGCTCGAACCTGTTTTGACCGGCTCAAAGCAGACCTGACCAGCTCAAACCGGTTTTGACAGGATTAGACCGGATGAAACCGGACCAGACCTTCTCAAACCGGATCATACCGGACCAGACCCGCACAAATCAGCTCAAACCGGCTCAAACCGAACCAGACCGGCCCAGACAGGCTAAAACCGGGCCAAACCGGCTCATTCAGGTTTTGACCGGC